>NC_057803.1:603793676-603814486 GCF_018294505.1 Triticum aestivum
GAACCCTCCTCTGAGGAGCTATCGGTAACCAGCAAGACATGCGCTTCGTCAGATAGCATTGTCTGCTCTGAAGACCTTGTTTCCACTGCATATTTTTCCATGACCATGCCAAATGGCTGATGCACAGGAATAGTAATTGAATGTAATAAAATTGTTGACAAATTTAACACATAATAAAAAATGATGGCATGATATAATTCCCATATAAGATGACTGGCTAACCAGGGTGGCATTGCAAAATTCACATATATGATGCCTGGCTAGACAAGATGGCATTGCATGATTCACATATACGATAAAGAAACTAAACAGATGGCATTGACACAAAGCATGTCTAAACTAAGCAGATGACATCTTTAATGTATACAGTAAGCAATGCAAGGCACCATAGGCATGACATAATTTAAATATATGATTTATATAGTAAGGAAGTGAGCAGAGGGCAATCGCATATATGATGTGTCAACTAAGGAGATGGCATTCAATATTCTGTATATGATGTAAAAACTAAGCATTGCAATACAACATATGCATTATATGAGTAATATAACCCTGCCAAGTTTGAGCATACACCTCAGGGGGATAATAGGACTGGTCATCTGCCTCTGAATCCTCCTCTGAAGAGCTATCTGTAACCAGCAAGATATCTGCTTCAGTAGGTAGCATTGTCTGCTCTGAAGACCTTGTTTTCACTCCAGATTTCTCCATCACCAATTCAAATGGCTGATGCACAGGAAGATCAGTTGAATATACAAACATTGTTGACAAAAGCAATGAGAAATACAAAAAAGGACGGCATGATATAATTCACATATATGACGCTTGCCTAAACAGCATGACATTGCATAATTCACATACATAATGCCTTGCAACAAGATAACATTGCATAATTCACATATATGGTAATTAGACACTAAACAGGTGGCATTCACACAAAGCATGTCTAAACTAAGCAAATGACATCGCAATGCAAGATACCATACGCACGATATGAGCAACATAACCCTGCCAAGTTAGGGCATGCACCTCGGGGGGGGGGGGAATATGACTGGTCATCTGTCTCTGAACCCTCCTCTGAGGAGCTATCGGTAACCAGCAAGACATGCGCTTCGTCAGATAGCATTGTCTGCTCTGAAGACCTTGTTTCCACTGCATATTTTTCCATGACCATGCCAAATGGCTGATGCACAGGAATAGTAATTGAATGTAATAAAATTGTTGACAAATTTAACACATAATAAAGAATGATGGCATGATATAATTCCCATATAAGATGACTGGCTAACCAGGATGGCATTACAAAATTCACATATATGATGCCTGGCTAGACAAGATGGCATTGCATGATTCACATATACGATAAAGAAACTAAACAGATGGCATTGACACAAAGCATGTCTAAACTAAGCAGATGACATCTTTAATGTATATAGTAAGCAATGCAAGGCACCATATGCATGATATTACCAACATCAGCATGCCAAGTTAGAGCGAAGACCTCATGGGGTAAATAGGAGTGGTCTTCTCCTTCTGAATCCCCCTCATAACAGTTATCTTCCTCTTGATTACGATCCGAAATGGGTGGAGGGGGGACTGGTTTTGCACCCACCATGGAGCGACGTCTGCATGAAATTTTATTGCCACGCAAGGCTCGTCTCTTTTGCTCTACATGATCAGTTCCATTATGTACAATAACTGGCATGCATAGGAATAAAACATAGTGAGATTATGTAAGGAGTGCATGCACAAATCCAGAGTGATGGTAGCAAACTGTGGATAGACCCAAAACCAATGATAGCAGGCAGATAATAGCTTTAGTTAAAAAATACAGATAATGGCTCCTTTAATGTTTGTTTACACCCAACATGAAACTCGTAGTAGATACCGGAGATTAACTAGATAGTAGACAGATAGTACTGATTGCTGCCCCAATATGTACCCCACAACCATTTAAAAACTCAAGTGTCAGCATTAGTTTGGACCTGACTCGGAGTCTAATGGGTGAACACGACGATAATGTAGCATGTCATCATATTAAGCAACGCATAACGTAAGCAGACACAGAAGAGTGCGACCTCTCTTGCGGACTCGTGTAGTCCTCAAGGTCATCTGCTCAGTTGATGATGGTAATGCAATTGTCGTGGCTGCCGGCGGCGGGGAAGAAGATCTAAGGCGGCGAAAGACAGTCTGGAGAGCGCATCCCTGCTGTGGTGAACCCTTCCGTCGTTGGAGCAACTGAGCTGGGGTGGAACACAACGCCTCAGGAGCAGGACAAACCACACAAGGTTTTCTTTGACACATATCTGTAACAGAAGTAATTGAGTAAGGGCTTGTTTGAATTTGAGGATTCTAACAATGCAGGGATAGGAAATAGATAGGAATAGGATAGAAATGCCCGTGCAAAACAGAGAATTTAAAAACACAGGATTTCTGCCAATCTGGGTGTTTGATTCACAACAATTGGAAGATCACAAGATGCAAAAAGCATGGTGAGATTAAGTCAAACCACAAGAAAATGCACGGTTATAATGCTATTATGCTACTATCTCTTAGTATTGTGCTTGATGAATAGGAATATGAAAAGGAGGAGAAGTGGAAATTAGAATTCCTACAGTTTTTCTTTCAAGGAGACACTAAAGGAACAAATCCTACAGTTTTCCTTTGCTCCATTCCTTTGCACAAAATTCATGAAAAGTAGTACCACAGGAAACTTTCCAATTGCGATGCTTTTCATTCACTTTTCCTTTCAAGCACTGGCGATTCTAGTAGGCAGGCTTGAGCAAGGAAAATCCTACACTAAAAAAATGTTTTTGTGCTACTTCTATTACTTTGGACACAGGCCACTGCCATACTAGCTCAACTGCCAGGCCCATTGACAAATGCACAGCTGAAATGCGTAGAGATAAATAATGATGGCGTTCAAGAGAGTCCATCATGGATAGCAAATTTGCCTGGTACCTCACTGCTTGTCATATAGTAGGATAAAATAATCATATTTCCCATTACTACCAGTGCTCAGTGGACAATATATATAACATGTAGAGTAAAAAGAGATGCAACAAGTGTACCACCTCTTTGGCGAAGCATGTCGATCTCATCGTGATTGGGTTGGCCGGTGAGGATGCTCCGGCTGACTTAGCTGTCGGAGGAGGGGAAGAAGATCTTAGGCGTCTGGAGATGGAGCCCGAGGTACTGCTCCGGTGTGATGGAGGGTTTCGTCGTTGGAGCAGCTCCGGTGAGTTGTACGACGCTGAGGCTGAAGCAGGACAAGAGAGACAACAAACAACGTTAACCTGAGTGGAATTCTAATAGCATCTCCAATACATGACGTAAAATACATAACCACAAAGTGCTAGATGTAAAATACATCAGCCGCTCATCTCTGAACTTAACTGTCGAAACTGAATTTAACTGTCGAAACTGAACTTAACTGTCGAAACTGAACTTAACTTCGAAACTGAATTTTGCTGTCGAAACTGAATTTTGCTGTCGAAACTGAACGCACTAGCAAGGTGAGGCTACACGTCGGTCGACTGACTTTTTCATCTCTGGTCAGTCGATTTTGCAGCCGTTGGATAGGAAATCAAGGGCATGCGGTTCATCTTTAACCTCCACCCCCCTGAGCCGGCCAAATAGCAGCCCCCCGCCGCCCGTGGCCGGCGTTACGCTGCCCCACCCGCCCCGAAAACACTCCCCACCGCCGGTCCACTGCCGCCCCGGCCATCCCTCTAGGCCTCCCCGTGCCGAGCTTTTTCTCCGGCGATCCCCACGCCACCGCCCCGCCAATGCCCCGCCACCGCCGGCGACCACCGCCCCCATCATGAACCCTAAGATAGATAGTGGGGTACCTCTCCGGCGAGCCCCCCTCCCCGCTGCAGCTGGTTCTTCCTTCACCCTAGCGGCATCGGAGTGAAGTGTAGCTAAATCGGAGCAGCATCGCAAGCAAGAGCAAGAGCGAGAGCAGCAGCGCGAGCAAGAGCAATAGCAAGAGCAGACCAGGCAGGGGACCGAGAGCAAGAGCAGAGCAGCAGCGCGAGCGAGAGCTAAAGTAGCAGCAGGTCCTACTGATGTGGACGTCGCCGCTGAGGGAGCGACGCCGTGGAGGAAGTGGCCAGCGACGCCGCCGTGGATGGAGCCGCGCCGTGTCGGCTCGGGACCGAGTGCCGGCAGCACCGTGAGATCGAATCAAGAAGAAAATGCGGCGATTAGTGTACAGCCTCTTTGGTGGCGCCTATTAGGCCGCAGCTTCATCCGAGGAAACGGTGATGATGATGCTCTTCCGGTGGTGCAGGTGAAGACGGCGGTGTGGGAATGGAGGTGGCGCGAAAGACGAGGGGAACATCGGGGCAGCTCCTTGGAGGTGGAGGACGGGGTGGCTGAACCGGCGGGACGATGAGATCGATGACGGATCCTCATCCGGTACGGTGGATGAGGGACGTCGAGGTGTTACTGTGGACGACGTCGTCGGGGAAGAGGCTCCGGCTGGGTGGCGGACGAAGCAGGGTGTGGGGTTTCGTCGCGGGATTTTGTGGCCTCGGTGTACGAATGGGTGGGCGGATGGGATGGCAGTGGGGAACCATGGCTTAGAGACGCGCTTGTCCGAAATGTGGGGTAAGTTACGAAAGTACCCCCACCGATTTGAGGCGGTTCTTTCGGTTCAGGGGTACCACGGGCATTTCGCGTGTCGGGATTTCACAGGAGGTGGGAGTTTTCGCGCGCGTTGTAATTTCGAAATAGCAAGGCGTGGGTTGAGATGGAGGGAGTTGTCGGAGCACAACGAGACAAAGATATATCTTAGATATTTCGGGCTAACAAGGCGCGGGTTGAAGAGGCGGGAGTTTCGCAGCACAATAGACAGAGACGCTAGCTTGAATTTTCGGCATAACAAGGCGCGGCTTGAAATTTCGGAAGAACAAGCTTAACGTGTACCAAAAAAAGACAATTTGCACCTCAACACGCACAACACACACACAAACACCATTTAGACTAGAGTAAGGTACACGTGCATTGCACGTATGAGATTTGGCAACCAAATTATGAATAAATACCACATTATAGCATGCAAGCTTTGAGTCATATATGCATGATGTAGATGTTCGTTTAATTCTTATAGTTCATTTCATTCAAAATCATCTAGTTTTTATAAGAAAGCTAATCTATTTTAAGATTCATGGAATTGTGCGTCGTAAGACATAAAGTAAAAAACAAATAATGGCAAATCATGTAGAAAAATATTTGGGCAATTATGATACGGAAGATTCTAGAACAAATAAGAAGTGCTTGTGTTTTGATGTTTGTGCATTATGCTTAAGTTCAACCATGGAGTCTTCTAGATTATACATGTGGCGAAATCTGGTGAAATCTAGATGATATCCAACGGCCAGTAGTGCTCAAATTTGCCATCTTTTGACCGTCGGATTCGCCTCATCCAACGACCATCTTTCAAAGTTAAAGTTACCCGCACACAATATAAAAAATATAAAAAATATAATATATATATATAGGGGTATAGATATAGATATGTGATGCAAAAGCTGCCCATCATCTCCAATTAGAATAGTGTGTCCATGCACGGATGCGACATGGCCATATGATATCTGCCATTGGTATCTCAAATTCAAATCAGTCTGACCTTGTTCAATGTGTATACATTACAACATGCTCGTTTCCAAACCACACCGCGCAGATCTCCGTTATATTCATGTATGCATGGGTTTCAAACATCAGGATCTCTTATTCAAATATTTGAATTCAACTTTACATTGATTGTGACCTCACCTATTCAGCTATTCTTTTACACCCACACAATAGTCTTCTCTTTATAATTGTACCACTAACTTTCTCTCGTGCATGCATGCACACACACTACCAGTCGGCATTATCCATCGCACGCATGCAATCTTTTTCTTCAGGTCAGTCTCCCATGAAGGCACACACCAACACACATCCCCCTCTCCATCATACCGGGCATTCTATATCTCTCACGCGTGCATGCGCAACGATCGATGTTCCTCTATGTATGTGTGTATATAGCTAGGTCTTTCATAGTTTTCAATACAAACCGATCAATCGATATATCCAGTGAGGTATCACCCTCTTTCCCACGTCCACCTCGATCAATCTATACCTCTCTATATAAGATTAACATATATAGCTAATACACCCACATTAATTATGTATCCAACGTCCCCCTCTCATCATCCATGCCTTCCGCTTCATCTCTCAGACGCGTGCACAATGGCGAAGACAGGGGGCAGTAAGGGCCCTGCCCCCTCGCCCCTAACATCACTATATATCAAGGCTAATATGAATGTGATCATTAGACAATTGCTGCTAAAAATGGTTTAAGTTCATGAATTGACCCTCCTCGTAAAGGATTAGCAATGCTTGGCCCCCTAGCTCATTTATTTTTTATGGCTCCGCCACTGCGCGCATCAGCGCACGTGTTCGCCCCCTCTCTCTAAATATCCATCTCGCACTTGTGCATTCCTTCATAGTCTCCCTCCACTCGGCCCCTCGCACCATCTTCTAGCCCCCCACCAGATTTTGCCACATGTACAATCTAGCAGACTCCATGGTAGAACTTAAGCATAATGCACAAACCTCAAAACAACAGTGGTTCTCTTTTGTTCTAGAATCTTCCGTATCATAACTGCCCAAACTTTTTTTCTAGTTGAATTGCCATTATTTGTTTTTACTTTATGCTTTACAACGCACAATTCCATGAATCATAAAATAGATTAAGGGCTTCTTTGATTCAAAGGATTCTCAAAGGAATTTTGGAGGATTCTAATCATTGGGAATTTTTCCTGTCTTGGTTGTTTGATTCGTAGGATTGTAAACCATAGGAATTTTTCCATATGATTCATTTGTACTAGATTTCATAGGAAACATCCCATCCACTCAAACCTCTTTGAAAGAATTCTGCGTTTTTTCAATACACAATCAAACACTCGTACAATCATGTAGGATTCAAGACAACATTCCACTATAAGCTCATGTTTTTGCTATTCCCGCGTTCTTAGATTTTTTATAAAAACTAATTGATTTTGAATGAGATGAACTATAAGAATTAAACGAAGGGCTACATCAGGCATATATGACTCAGAGCTTACATGCTATAGTGTGGTATTTATTCATACTTTGGTTGCAAAATCTGACGCGTGCAATGCACGTGTACCTTACTAGTACTTCGAGTATATGCAAAACACGTAAATTAGAATACCAATGGCACGCTACACAGTGTCTCTCTTACAGTTCATGAAGCCACGTGGCACATGTGTAGGCGTTGTCGCGACCTCCTTGCGTGGATTGATCACAGTGACGTGCTGCTGGCTCCAGAAGAATGTACTCGTCCTCCCTGAGCCATACTGGCGGTATATGCATGAAGCAAAGATGTGCACGCACGCCATGCACGCACTCATTCCTCGCACGCACACGCGGGTACATGGGTGGACACAATTTTGAACCAAGATCCACCCCATGTGATAATTTTACATGTGTAAAGTCGTTCACTTCATTGATGGTCAATTAATATAGCGCATGCAAATTGAGTGGACGTGAGGGCGGAAGAAAGACATTATTACTCCACTGCGTGCATGCGAGTAGTTAAATCGTGGGTTCCTAGTAGTACTTCCATTCTCCTTCGTATTTTGTGCCAATATTTGACAGTAACATAATATTTACGCATTTGAGCAGTGTAGTACTTGAAATTTATGTCCCGCTAAACTCATCGGGAGCCGTTTCGGGCCTCGAAACCAAAACCATCAATTAATCTTTACCTTGTTCCCATCACATTCGAAAGCCTGCTCACACCTACTAGTAGTACGTACCAAACCTGAACGTGTTCCCACTATGCAGGTATTAGTACTATTGCTAGTACTTAGGTTATAAAAAGGGGAACTACCTAACCGAAAATCACTCTACCTTTCCTCCTCATAAGTGCTTCTTCTTCGTCCGTCGTTGCCATGGCCGGTGAGCAGAGCTCTAGGTCGAGAACTACTCGTAACAAGGGAGCGGCAACCAAGGCTGTGGAAAAAAAAGAGAGGGCTCGCCGCCACGTAGAGACCTAGAAAGATCTCTCACGGGCAGGCGATGGCTCCCAGGAGCGCCCTAGCCGCGGAGGTGAACATGCCGAGCCGGCGGAGCTGGAGTCGTTATCCCTCGACGGCATGCCTGATCACCTCAATAAGCAGAAGGAGTTCATCCAAGGCTTGATGGAGTTGCTGGAGGAGAGCCTCGACGACATGCCCGCTGAGCTCAATCAGCAGGGGGAGTTGACTGCCGGCTTGGTGATGTTGCTGAAGAAGAGCATTGCCTCGGAGAAGAAGGCGCCCGGCAAAATCCTGTGACTTCGGGAGGACAATGAAAAGCTATGCCACGAGATCGACCTGTTGAAGGAGAAGAACGCCGGCTGGAAGAAGCTGCATGAGAATAGTAGTTCCTCGATGAAGATGGTGTAGGCCCTCGCCATGGAACAGAAGGAAGAGTTGGCGAAGCTCCGCATCGAGCACCCGGCTGCTGTCAAGGTACGTAATATGGCCATGGAACAGATGATGAAGGCTCGCGTCGAGAAATGCCGCGTCATGGACACAATGATGAAGATGGCAGGGGAGACGCGCAAGGAGATGGAGGTCGTGGAGGCGATGAAGAAGCAGTTATGACTCCGCGGCGAATTAGATCATTTCGGGTGATAATCTTCCTTCTCCTTTTGCTCCTGTGTTTCATCTTTTGCTTTAGGTGTTTCGCCGCACGTGTCACGTTCTCTGCGAGGCATGAATAGAACAATGTTTTTTTTGAGGGAATGAATAGAACAATGCTAACAATGAGATGACTAGCAAATTAGATCTTTTTTTTATCGCCATATGGCACTGGGCTGCCGTGTTTCGTGCTCCTCCGTCGCAGTACTACTCCAGTGGAAAACTTGAGTATACCGCACGGTTCTTTGCTCCTCCTCGATCAGGTCGTCGGCGCATTTATACAAGCAGTCAAATCACAAGGCCCCGCCTTTCAGCAGTAATGAGCCGTCAGATCACAAAGGCCCTCGCCTCTCGTGAAACCGACCAAGCTAGACTGCCCCGCCCTCTAGCCTTTTAAAAAATGTATACTTTTGTACAGCAGTAGTATCGATGGATTGCGCCATGGAGCAAAACTTGAAATTAAAAAAAAGGTGGTACATATAGAGAGCGCTCGTCGCCAAATAATGCATATAGTATTATTAAAAAGGCTAGTCACAATAATGGTGTCCAGCACAACCCACCCCTCAAATAAAACTAAGAAGGTGCTTGGATACGTTTTACTCCCATGACTAAAAGTAGTGGGACTAAAACATGCTATCCTCACCCATGCTTGGATCCAAATACTAAAAAGGCTAAAATCAAGTTAATGAGCATTTATTATCCTCCAAACCCTCCAATTCAGAACTCGCCTATGTTAAAGGAGAGGAGTTAAATGAGTAGAGAGAGGACTAATCCATATTTTAGTAGGGGTACCCCTGACTAAATTTTTCTAGTCTCAAGACTAGTTTTAGCCCCTCTTTAGTCAGGGGTGCTTGGAACTTTAGCCTCTTAAAGAGACTATTTTTAGTCAGACTAAAATAAGTCCCTTGGATCCAAGCACCCTCTAAGCATCCTGGAATTCTTTGACAAAACTAAGCACCCTGAAATTCTTTGACAACTAAACTGCTGCCTATATGATGTTGGCCATATATATTGTACGTATATAATGTGATGAAACAAGTGGTAGTACTATACCAACTAAAAGATGAAATGTAAGAAATACTAATATGTACGTACTAAAGAGTTAAAGTAACGAGAAGAAACATAACATAGTTCTGCTGGGGGCTCAGCACAACACACCCCTCAAATTAAATTAAGCACACCTGAAATTAAACTTGGCAACTATTCTGGTAGACACTGCATTAGAACCACCATGAGCAACGACACTGCCACCTTACTCGGAGTCCTCGTCCACGTCCTCGACTTCGTCCTTGTCCCTCTTCCTCTTGGCCGATACTTCTTTGCTTGAACCGCACACTTGGCTATTGCTCTTCATCCAACCCTTGTAGATATTGAAGCAAAGGTAGCCATCCATTGCAGCATAGTGGATGTGGTCTATATCTAGTACATTCCGCTGCCATGCATGACGATGAAACGTGTATGGAGGTTTCTCCAGTTTAGCGTACGAAGGATGAACCATGGCTCCTGCCAGGGTCAGGCTGAAGAGAGGACACCAGCCGATTCTTCTGGAGGTCGAAGGTGTTGCCTACAACAAGGCCTACCCGACGCAGGACTTCTTTGTCGTTACCAAAGTCTACAGTAACGAATTTGACTAGGTTGCTCCCGAGGAAGTCCTTAAAATCCTGGCACTCAACGTCGGCATGGCATATGTGGTAGACCAAGCATAAGTCATGCACGCAAACCTGGATCACGGCGGGCTTCTTCCTCTCTTCGTCCTTTAGATCCTTCTCTCATCCCAGGACTGTGCTGTACTCAACATCTAGCCCAGCGACCCACTCATCATCTGAGTTTTTGAACATGCGTCTGAAGCGAGAAAGGCATCCTTTCACCGTCGTGGAAGAACGGGTGTAGATGACGTCGAACTCATCGCCGGTGATGGTTCTAACCTTGTACTCACCACCGATCGTGGAGATTTGGGACGCCATGGATTTGGGAGGAGGGTTAGGATTAGTGGAACTGCGTAATGTGAATGGACGGGACGACTAGGAGCGAACCGCCGTAGTATTGAAGGATGTGCGGGGACGAGTAGGAGCGAACTGCCAGCGTGCGAACAGCAGGGTAGTGGCTTTCCATTCTCCCATGATACGGGCTTCCGAGAGCCCTTGGATCTAAGATCGAATGGTTGCATGGCGTGATTCTAGACCTATGGGTGAATATCCTATCCTGGATGGTTATTCTGCAAATTTTCAGCAACTTAGCATGCGACCATTTGATCTCAGATCCAAGGGCTGCCAGCAGCCCGTATCATGGCGCGCCTACCACGACCGTCGCGTCGCTCACGCGGTCGCGCCCTTGGATATTTAACACGGTGCGTTAGGCTATCTGATGTTGGCATGTCATACATAGTCATCACTTAGTCACTCATACTACAACAAGGTTGGCTATAAGTGTATTTTTTACTCCTCTCTATCTCTTTCTTTGTACTCAAGGAAGAAACGGTGCTAAGTGCGTGTATTTATTGCATTTGCCAAGGAGTGACCTCTTCCAATGAAATGGTGTTGCTAAGTTTGCTTCATTTAATTAACTATAGACTCAAAATTGTCTTTTCACCTAGGTACACGCGCTTAGCACCGTTTCTTCCTTGGGTCACCAAACTAGTCTCTCTCTTCTTGATTAACTTGCCACATTAGACTTTATGCCTATGTGGCAAGCTCAAGCACCTGTAGGAGCAAGTAAAAGTAAGTACAATAGTGTGCTTTACATGGCATTTTTGCATATGTGGAGGAAAGAGAGGCAAGGAAAAAGTGGAGAAGTGGGCTCTCATGCAAGAGCCAGCCTCTACTACATGGTGGAGCATTGGGAGAGGCACCTGTATGGAGGTGGTCAGGAATCTAGGAGACTCACGCCGGTCGTAGCGCCGCAGTTAAAATGATAATGGCAAGTCAAATCACGGGGCCCCACCTGTCCAGTAGTAACTCGCTGTCAAATCACACAGCCCTACGTTTGCAGCAGCCTACTCCCTCGTCTTCTCACGTCTCTGTCGAACCGACTAGGCGGAACTGCCCCGCCGCCTACCGCGCAGGAAAAGCCCCGCCCTCGACTTTTAAATAGTATAAGTATACTAATTTTGTATCCATGGATTGCGCCCGCGCCATGGAGCAAAGTGTCTAGAAAATGGAGGAGAGACGGTGGTCTTGCAATAGAGAAGAGGGAGAGGTGAGACGGTGGTTTTGGGATGGAGATGATGGAGAGGAGAGGAGGTGGTTTTGCAATGGAGAAGAGGGAGAGGAGCGTGCGGCAGCAATTTAGGATTGGACGAGAGGGCCGGCGCGCTCTGACTGGGTCAAAATCAAAATCAATTTACCCTTCAATTAAGAAAGCGACCCCACATTAGCTAGTCTCCCTTTTATTCTGGGTCATAATTGACCATGATTTTCGCACATAAAATATATGTTATACATTGTATACAAGGCCACTATCAAAATTACAATTTGCAACTATACAAGGCCACTAGCATTAATCGAGGCAAAATTGATGGCGTTTGCCTCGTACTAGCACCCGAGGACATTAATATCCCTTGTGTGCATGCGGGAGTGAGAAGGTTAGCTTGCATTCCCAACATTAATCGACCAATGAGGAGTAAGAGGGTTGGCTTGTTGTGCTTGGGAGAGAAAGCCCACATTAATTAACACGACAATCAAGGTGACAAGCTAGCTTGCAACATTGACTTAAACATAGCGTTGATTTTTACCTTGGTACCTGTAATATGAGTTTGTGGCCTTGTATACAAAAATGGAGGGAGTATAATTTGAAAGTACATTCAGATACGAACCAAACGATACAATTTTTGGTGACATGCATTCACATTTTGCTTGTCAAATACAGTACGTGGTCAAACTTTGACCCAAAATACGTGAAACAACAAAAAAATACTTCCAAGACCAGCGCCGCTCTTCCGCTCTTCTCCTCTTAAACCACCGCCACTCCTCTCCTGTTCCAATCTAAATGCAGCGCCGCTCCTCTCCTCTTCCATTTTAAAACCACCGCCCCTCCCCTCATGTTCTAGTCCAAACCCAGCGTCGCTCCTCTCCCGTTCTAATCCAAAACCAGCGCTACTCCTCTCCTCTTCCATTCAAGAACCACCGCCGGCGAGTGAAGGTGTTGCGGCGAAGTAGATCGATGGAGGAGTACAACCGATACGTGAGGATCGCAGACGGCGACCCTGTGAAGCTAGCTAGGATGTTGGAGATACAGTCTTGGTTTGACAACAAGGACCAACTAGCAGCGACGGCGACATCCATGGCCAAATATCTGCAACAGAGCAAAAAGGCAGTGATACTCCCGAAGGGAGTCGCGCCAGAGTACATAGAGCTGCTCCTCTGGGCCATGGAGCAAACAGATTCACCGAATCCGATCGTGAGGGAGCGGTGGTGGGAGTATCGATCCCAGATGGAGCACCCACCAGAGATTGAAGGATCGAGCATCTACAGGGTGTCGTTTGTGAGGGTGTCCTGCCAGAGCGAGCCGGTGGAGTCTTCGTCGACCGAACCCAACTACAAGAGGAGAAAATCAGTTGGCCCGACGATGCTTCCCCACCATCGTCTCCATCGCCGTTCACATCGTCTCACGGGGCGGTTGTCTGCCGCCGAGGAATAGGAGGGGGCTGCCGCCCCAGCCCAATAGTCGGGCAGGTTGTGAATTGTCAAGAGGAGCTTAGGGTTGTCAGTATTTGCAGGTTGTGAATTGTGTTTTGTGTTGTGTATTTGGAGAGTACTTTCAGATATGAATGTCTTTTGAATTTCAGATTTGCAGTATTGAGCATATAAAGTATTTTATGAATTCTAGAGATCTATTTTTAGCACTTAAAAAAATGTAGTTTCATAGGAGCATAAAAGTGCAGACAATGTGATTCTTAGAGAAGAAACTGCAAGTTTCAGTTTCAGATAAGAAACGGCAAGTTCAGTTTCAGATAAGAAACTGCAACTTTCAGAGGCAGAGCATTTATATTAACACGGCCTTTTCAAACAGGGTTAACATCATCTCGGAAGTTTTATTCATGGTCGAAAATGGAACTACCGGCCAGTTAACATCATGCTGATCAACATTCATGCATAGCACATCTTCATATGATGCACAGTCAAAATGCCCACACAATGTTGAGTGTGCGAAACACAGAGAAAACGAGGGACGAAGTTTTGGCAAGTGTTGGACGTGGTTTTGGGCTGCCCCATCTAGGCTTTCATTTTTAACATGTGCAGCCCACGACCTCGGATGGGAGGTCCATAGGCTTGTTTGTCTTTTCTTAGGGTCGTCATGTATCGACTGTCCTATGGACCTCCCATCCGAGGTTTTATTTTTGGCAGCCCAATTTATGTATTTTTTTGAAGAAAACTCAGAGGTCTCTTCTATTTGTCTATATAAGAATAGGAACACCAGGTCCAACTTATGTTTCCCTTCTAACTATATTATATATATTTAAATTATTTTATATGTTGACTGTTTAGTTCACATACTCCCTCCTTTTCGGTTTATAGGGCTTATCTCAAAGTTTTAGTTTTTCCATTTTATAAGGCTAAATTTGGTTGTTTTCTATCACATGTTCAGATTCCAAGGTGCATTAAATCATTGCGTGCAAGTATTAAGAGAAAATTGACCAATGCATGTACTTTATGCATGCATGCATTGCAATTTATGCATTGATAAACATAATTTTTTGAGGAAAACAAGTGCATTAATTAGGTGCTTTTGCAAACTACAAAAAGTATTCCACCATTCATCATCTACCTTGGTTGGTGAGGTTTTTGAATTGAGCCCTATAAATCGAAAAGGAGGGAGTAATTGGCAAATAGATCTCGCCGCCACCCTCCGCCTCCTGACTCCGGGCGCGCCTGCCCCCCTCAGCAAGTCCGCTCGCGCGCCCCATGGAGTCGCCGGCCATATCCACGGGGGAATGGCTGGAAGACAGGCAGATGTACAAGATGCATCTCCCACATGTCTACAAAGCCTTCCCGCGGATGCTCCAGCCGCTCGACTCCGTCACGCCGGCGGTGCTGCAGGAGACTCGAGGGAGGAGATGGAGGGAGCGGGCGATGCGGATCCGCGACGACGCTCTCTCCTGGACCCAGTGCACGCGGGAATGGAGGGAAGCAGAGGAGGAAGCTGCGAGGGAGTAAGCCGAGAAGGGACCGAATCCGTTCTCTCACTCGCGTAGGTATGCTCGGATGTGCAAGGATCATGTGGATTGGGAGCTGCTGAATCTAGCCCTGCGGATCTACTTCGAAGGAGATTTCTCGGAGAAGCACAGGATGCCCCACCCCAGTGAGCCGCCGATTGCGTTCGTTCGATGGGCGAAAGGAGAAGTGAATTCAGGAGATCCACGCCGTGTTGTGAGATGGGAATGCTTGACTGGACTCCTGCCCACCAGCACGCCACCGGAGCCGGAGCAGGTAGATCCCCTACCTTACCTCTCCCCCAAACCTGCAGAAGATTGAAATTAGGCTTGCAATCTGCTTCAATTGAGTTGTCTGGTGGTTATTTCTGCTTCCTGAGAGACAACATCTGGCTGGGGGATAAGAAGGAACCAGGAACTCCAATGAATTTCCCCTATCACAATGGGGGGAGCGCCACTTGGGCAGTGGTACGGCCCACCTCCGCCCCAAATGGGGGCACAATCTGGGCAGGCTCCTATAATTGCCCAAGATCAATCTGCTGGTGGTTCTGACTCTCAGATCAATGGGAAATCTCAAGGCAAGAATCAGCAAAAGAAGAGATAGGACATCTAGAAAACTGCTCCTGCCCCCTGCTTCGGGCCTTATGGCATACTCTGAGGTGATCTGCTACAACTGTGGGGAACGAGGGCATCATTTGGATAAATGTGTCAAGCCCAAGAGTTGTTTTATCTGCAAAATGGTTACCCATAAAGTTGAGAATTGCCCTGTCAGAAGGAAAACCCACAGTTCTGCTAGATATGCTGGAAGTGCTGCTCCAGGATTATGTCCACCATTGACAGAATTTTCTGTGACACAGAATTAGATAGTTTCTTTCCCCTTTCTAGTTGTAGAGCTCTGCCCAGATGTGGTAGTGACCATACTCCTTTGCTTTGGGACTCTGGTCTTAACCAAACTCCAAAGAGCAATAGTTTTAAATTTGAAAAGTGGTGGTTGCTTAGAGAAGATTTTACCGAGCTAGTCAGGAAAATCTGGAATGAGCCTACTGGGAGCAGTTGCCCCCTAGAAAATTGGCAGATCAAAATCAGGAGATTTAGAAGAACTACCAAAGGGTGGAACTCCAATGAGGAAGCTAATCTTAGAAGATACAAAAGGCTTCTCCTCCTTGAGTTTGATTCTCTAGATATTAAGGCAGAAACCACTGACCTCTCTGAGGCTGAGACTAATAGATTAAACTTTGTCCATGGAGAGCTCAAGAAAATTTGGCTTCAAGAAGAAATCAAAGCCAAACAAAGGTCTAGAGATAGGAACATTAAGGAGGGTGATATAAATACTGCTTACTTCCATGCAGTAGCTAACCAGAGGAGGAGGAAAACCCTCATTCACTCCCTTGATGGCCCTAATGGCCCTGTTACTAAGGTAGATGAGATGCTGAAAGTGGCTAGTGACTTCTACAAAGACCTGTTTAAGAAAGAAAACCATTCTGGGTTCTCTCTACAAAACAATTTTTTCTCTGCTTCTGAAAAAGTCTCTCTTGCTGAAAATGAGCTGCTAGAAGCCCCCTTTTCAGAGACAGAGGTGAAGGGAGCCATTTTTAGCTCTTATCCTGATGGGGCTCCTGGTCCTGATGGGATTCCCTTCTTGTTTTACCAGCATTTTTGGGACTTGGTGAAAAATGATCTCTTAGATCTTTTCCAAGCCTTTCATAGAGGAGAGTTGGATCCAGCAACTTACTCATGGAGGGTCTGTTGGTGTCAAGTTAAATAACTGTGAAAGTGATTTTTTCCTTGCTGGTAAAGGCCTTAGGCAAGGTGACCCCATCTCCCCGCTTCTGTTTAATTTATCAGTGGACGTTCTTACTAAAATGTTGAGCAAAGCTGCTGATCATAGTCTGATTGCAGGGCTCTGTCCTGAGGTCTGTCCTGGTGGCATCATCTGCCTTCAATATGTAGATGATACCATCCTTTTCTTAGACAATGACTCCACACATGCTAGCAATCTGAAAACTGTTCTAACCTGGTTTGAACAAGTCTCGGGCATGAGAATCAACTACTCTAAAAGTGAACTCATCCCTATCAACATGGATGCTCAGGAGTTAGCTGACTTACTCTCTATTCTAGTCTGTAATAAAGGTAACTTCCCCATTAAGTACCTAGGTATCCCTCACCATTATTATAAACTGAGGAGAGAGGATATCCATGGGACGAAGGGCTTTGTCAACTTAGTCAATATGAACGATTCTAGCTCCAGTGAAGGTACGATGTCCATCCAACGGTCGTAGTGCTTCATCAACCTCTGGTCTTCTTGCTCCAGCTGCCCAAAGCAGCGTCGGTCGTGCCGTATGCTCCTGTCTCCCGTGGCCGGCTGTGCTGCCACAGAGGCCTCATCGCCCCCTACTATTCCCACCACTGGCCAGGCCCTGCGGCGACGGCAGCCTCACACCGTAGCCGAACCAGTGAACCCTCGTAGTCCTCTCCGCGCGGGCTTCCACTGCCGCGTCGTCCCCTTCCTAGGCCTCACCGTCGTCCACCGCCGTGGTGCTCTCCGCGCGGCATAGTCAACGTGGTCAAGGAACGACTTCCATCGGAAGAGTACTGTACGTGGAGAGGCTGACAGCTGGGTCCACGGCCATAGCCCAGTTTTTTTGTGATTTGCCAAGTAAGTCGCTTTGTCAGGCCTGTTGGGCTGCAAATCTTTCAAGACGAGGAGAGCTTTCATTCGGCTGGCCGAGAAAATGGCCCATCAGTAAAGAGAAATGGGTTGTACATTTTTAAAACACATCAAACCGGCAATTAGTTTCAAATATCTTTTTTTTTCATTTCAAGATTTTAAATTACATTAATTTTTATGCGTGGAGAATTTGTTGGATTTTACATTGATATACATTTATTTTTAAAATCAATTTGAATGTGAGTCAAAATTTACGGATTAAAAACAGTTCGGACCGCACCGAAATATGCAAAATTTCGTATAATTTTTTAACCGTTGCCACAATATGGGCTGTAATGCTCACAAAAAGAATATGAGCTCCAAAAAACCCTTAAGAATTAGCAAATGGGCTGTAAATTATTAGAAATAATGGCAGATGGGCTGTATGTTGTTTTCCACAGATTTGAGGCTTTTGTAAAAAAAAGGTTGACGCACAAGCACTGACTGTTGGATGTCCATCCAACGGCCGTCGTGCTTCCTCAATCTCTGTTCTTCCTACTCCAGCCACTCAAATAAGCGCCGGCGGGACTGCCTGCTCCCTCCTCCTCGCGGCCGGTTGTGCTGCCGTGTAGGCCTCACCGCCCGACCGTACTCCCATCGCTGGCCTAGCCATCCCTCTACTCACCCACACCTGCTGTTATTCTCCGGCGACGGCAGACGAACCAGTAAAACCTCGTATAGTCGTACTCCCCTCCGCGTGGGAAACAACTGCTGAGTCTTCCCTGCCTCTGTGTCGTCCCTTCCTAGGCCTCGCCGTCGTCCACCGCCCTGGTGCTTGCTACCTCTTGAGCTTGCGTTGGTTTCCCCCGAAGAGGAGAGGATGATGCAGCAGAGTAGCGTAAGTATTTCCGTCAGTTTTTGAGAACCAAGGTATCAATCCAGTAGGAGGCCACGCTCAAGTCCCTCGTACCTGCACAAAACGATAGCTACTCGCAACCAACGCGATTAGGGGTTGTCAATCCCTTCACGGTCACTTACGAGAGTGAGAACTGTTAGATAATATTTTTGGTATTTTTGGTATAAAGATGCAAAGTGAAAAGTAAAAGGCAATGTAAAAAAGCAAAGCAAGATTAAAGTGATGGAGATTGATATGATGAGAATAGACCCGGGGGCCATAGGTTTCACTAGTGGCTTCTCTCAAGAGCATAAGCATTCTACGGTGGGTGAACAAATTACTGTTGAGCAATTGACAAAATTGAGCATAGTTATGAGAATATCTAAGGTATGATCATGTATATAGGCATCACGTCCGTGACAAGTAGACCGACTCCTGCCTGCATCTACTACTATTACTCCACTCATCGACCGCTATCCAGCATGCCTCTAGAGTATTAAGTTAAAAACAGAGTAACGCTTTAAGCAAGATGACATGATGTAGAGAGATAAATTCATGCAATATGAAATAAACCCCATCTTGTTATCCTCGATGGCAATGATGCAATACGTGCCTTGCTGCCCCTTCTGTCACTGGGAAAGGACACCGCAAGATCGAACCCAAAGCTAAGCACTTCTCCCGTGGCAAGAAAAAGCAATCTAGTAGGCCAAACCAAACTGATAATTCGAAGAGACTTGCAAAGATAACCAATCATACATAAAAGAACTCCGAGAAGATTCAAATATTATTCATAGATAGACTTGATCATTAACCCACAATTCATCGGTCTCAACAAACACATCGCAAAAAGAAGATTATATCGAATAGATCTCCACGAGAGAGGGGGAGAATATTGTATTGAGATCCAAAAAGAGAGAAGAAGCCATCTAGCTACTAACTATGGACCCGAAGGTCTGAAGTAAACTACTCACACTTCATCGGAGGGGCTATGGTGATGTAGAAGCCCTCCGTGATGACGGCCCTCTCCGGCGAAGCTCCGGAACAGGCCCCAAGATGGGATCTCGTGGATACAGAAGGTTGCGGCGGTGGAATTAGGTTTTTGGCTCCTGTTATGATCGTTTGGGGGTACGTAGGTATATATAGGAGGAAGGAGTACATCGGAGGAGCTTCGAGGGGCCCACAAGGCAGGGGGCGCGCCCTAAGGGGGGGGCGCCCTCCACCCTCGTGACCGCCTCTCTGATGCCTTGGCGTAGGGTCCAAGTCCCCTGGATCACGTTCGGTGAGAAAATCACGTTCCCGAAGATTTTATTCCGTTTGGACTCCGTTTGATATTCTGTTTCTCCGAAATACTGAAATAGGCAAAAAAAACAGCAATTCTGGGCTGGGCCTCCAGTTAATAGGTTAGTCCCAAAAATAATATAATAGTGGAAAATAAAGCCCAATATAGTCCAAAACAGTAGATAATATAGCATGGAGCAATCAAAAATTATAGATACGTTGGACACGTATCAGTGCTTTCGGCGCGGCGTGGTTAACGTGGTCAAGGAACGACTTCCATCGGACGTGGACTGTACGTGGAGAGGCTGACTGCTGGGTCCACGGCCGCAGCAAGGAAGTGCCTCCTTATTACGTGCAAAATAATTATTCCTTCACCTGACAGCGGGGACCCACTGGACGGGCCACCGTATTTCGCAAAAAAAACGTTTCCCCCCTGACTGCTGGGACCCACCAGCTACACCTTTGCACGCAAGGAAGTGCGTCCGGGCAAAAAAAAACGATTCGCCCCCCTGACTGCTGGGACCCACCAGCTACATCTTCGCACGCAAGGAAGTGCCTGACAGTCGGGACCCACCTAGTCGAAGCGTATGTAGCGTTGTCATTCTGGTCGCGAACGTGTACGTACATATATACTGGTCGATGTAGAGGCGCGCACGTGTCGTAGTAGAGGCGCGCATGTAGCATGTACATGTACGTACAACGGTCAGGGTGCAAGAAAGAAAATACGGCCACGTATGTGTACATACGGGCGGGGTCTCGAACGCCTACTCGCGCATACATACGGCGAGGGCTCGTGTACATGGCTAGGTCGGAACGGAGAAACAGCGTCGTCGTCGTGTTCATGGGGAGGCAACGGAATGCGTCGTGCTCATCGGGAGGGCTTGGACGGAACAGGCGATGGAAACGAGGCCTGGCGTACCGCAGAATGGAGGAAACGGCCTTGTGTTCGACCGGCCATGTTCGAAACGGGATCCTGTTCATCGGGAGGGGTGTGGCGTACCGCAAAACGGAGGAAACGGACCTCCTACGGTTGAAACGGGGGTCCTGTTGATCGGGAGGGGTGTGGCGTACCGCAAAACGGAGGAAACAGACCTCCTACAGTCGAAACAGGGGTCCTGTTGATTGGGAGGGGTGTGGTGTACC
>NC_057803.1:603814727-603832697 GCF_018294505.1 Triticum aestivum
ACCGCAAAACGGGACTCCACGGGATACTGTTCATCTCCACCGTCGACCTCCTCCAGCCTCCACGGGCTCCTGTTCATCCAGCCTCCACCGCGTGCTACTCCACCAGCTACTGTTCAACCACCCCTCCACCGTCTACTGTTCATCCAGCCCTCCACACCACGGGGTCCTGCTCAACCACCCCTCCACGGGCACCCCTCCACCGTCTACTGTTCATCCAACCATCCACACCGCAGGGTCCTGTTCATCCACCCCTCCATGGGCACCCCTCCACCGTCTACTGTTCATCCAGCCCTCCACCACACCACGGGGTCCTGTTCATCCAGAGGCAACGCCACCGCTCACTGTTCATCCAAATCCCCCCGCAACGCTCACTGTTCATCCCATCGATCGGCTTCAGTTAGCAGCAGTAGTGAAGGAATCGCTCGATCGGGTTCAGTTAACAGCCATCGATCGATCGCTCGGGTTCAGTAACGCGTAGCCTGCAGTGCAATCGCTCGGGTTCAGTTAGAGCCCAACGCCTCGCTCGGGTTCAGTTAGAGCCAACGCCTCGCACACACGCGCGTACGTCTACGAGAGAAACGCGCATCGCTCGGCCCCCGACCTCCCACCGTAACCGGGAACTCTCCGAAATTTTCCTCCGCCTCGCTTCTACCACGGTTTTTTCCTTCATGGACGGCCCAAAGAATGTCATGCAGCTGCGTCTCCGGCCCGCCCAGGACGAAAAGCTTATTTTCTATCATGATTTTTTGTCATAGAAGTAGGAGCCCACCACATCTATGATGATACCGGGTTTTGTCACAATTATCGTCATAGAAGTATCATATGTATGACAGAAAAAAATGCGTTCGGCCCAAAATGTCACGGATGTGTCTTTTTTTGTAGTGCAACTTGAGAAGAAAATAAAACGACTCCAGTCTAATCGTGGTGGAGAGTACTTTTCTAATGAGTTTGCTTTATTCTGCGCGGAGCATTGGTATTATTCATGAGAGGACGCCTCCCTACTCACCCCAGTCAAATGGGGTTGCCGAACGGAAAAACCATACTCTAACTGATTTGGTTAACGCCATGTTAGATACATCGGGTTTATTCAAGCCATGGTGGGGGAGGCTGTATTGACATCTTGTCATGTCCGGAATAAAGTTCCCATAAAGGATAATGAGACTACTCCCTATGAGCAATGGGAAAAGAAAAGAACTACACTCTCTTACTTGCGCACTTGGGGCTGTTTGGCGAAAGTCAACGTGCCGATAACCAAAAAGCGCAAGTTGGGACCAAAGACCATGGACTGTGTTTTTCTTGGCTATGCCAAGCATAGCGTTGGCTATAGATTTATAGTGGTGAAATCTGAGGTACCTGACCAGAAGGTCGGTACAATTATAGAGACTAGGGATGCTACATTCTTTGAGGATATTTTCCCCATGAGAGATATGCAAAGCAATTCTAGACTGGAATCTGATGAGACTCCTGAACCTGCTATTTCGATGGAATATTATGAACATAAAAGTGATAAGAGTTCCACGGAGGATGACGAGGAGGCTCCTGTTAGGAGCAAGAGACAGAGGACTGCAAAGTCCTTTGGTGATGATTTTCTCGTGTACCTCGTGGATGATGATACTCCCAGTACCATTTCAGAAGCTTATGCATCTCCGGATGCTGACTACTGGAAGGATGCGGTCCGTAGTGAGATGGATTCCATCTTGGCTAATGGGACATGGGAGATCACTGATCGTCCTTATGGTTGTCGACCATTAGGATGTAAGTGGGTGTTCAAGAAGAAGCTTAGGCCCGATGGTACTGTTGAGAAGTACAAGGCTAGGCTTGTGGCCAAGGGTTATACCCGGAAAGAAGAAGAGGATTTCTTTGACACTTATTCACCTGTGGCTAGACTGACAACCATTCGAGTGTTACTCGCTTTGGCTGCCTCGCATGGTCTTCTCGTTCATCAGATGGACGTTAAGACGGCTTTCCTTAACGGAGAGCTAGACGAGGAAATTTACATGCAACAGCCGGATGGCTTTGTAGTAAATGGTCAGGAAAGAAAGGTGTGTAAGCTAGTGAAATCTTTGTATGGCCTGAAACAAGCGCCTAAGCAATGGCATGAGAAGTTCAACACTACTCTGGCATCTGCTGGCTTTGTTGTAAACGAAGCTGACAAATATGTATACTATCACTATGGTGGGGGCGAAGAAGTTATATTGTGTCTGTATGTCGATGACATACTGATATTTGGGACCCACCTCAAGGTCATTGAGGAGGTCAAGTATTTTCTATCTCACAACTTTGAGATGAAGGACCTGGGTGTGGCTGACGTTATCCTGAACATCAAGCTACTGAGAAATTCTGAGGGTGGAATTACACTTTTGCAATCCCACTATGTTGAGAAGATTTTGAGCCGTTTTGAATATTCAGACTGCAAACCTTCTGCAACACCATATGATCCTAGCATGCGGATTCGAAAGTTTGAAGGCACGGCTGTAGATCAATTCAGATATTCTCAAGTGGTTGGTTCACTGATGTACCTAGCATGTGCTACTCATCCTGACATCTCATTTGCTGTGTGCAAACTGAGCCAGTTTTTTCCAATCCGGGAGATGTGCATTGGCATGCTGTTGAGCGAGTGATGCGTTATTTGCAAGGTACTGCGAACTATGGAATTCACTATTCTGGGTACCCGACGGTACTTGAGGGGTATAGTGATTCGAATTGGATATCTGATGCTGATGAGATGAAAGCCACAAGTGGACATGTCTTCACACTTGGTGGTGGTGCTGTTTCCTGGAAGTCTTGCAAGCAGACGATCTTAACCAGATCGACTATGGAAGCAGAACTCACAACATTAGACACATCATGCGTCAAAGAAGAATGGCTTCGAGAGCTTTTGATGGATTTGTCGGTGGTTGATAAACCGGTGCCGGCTGTCCTTATGAACTGTGATAATCAAACAGTGATTGCCAAGGCTAAGAGTTCAAAGGACAACATGAAATCCACAAAGCACATAAGAAGAAGATTAAAATATGTCAGAAAATCAAGAAACTCCAGAGTAATAGCGTTGGATTATATCCAAACGGCTAAGAATCTGGCAGACCCTTTTATGAAAGGGCTATCACGGATTGTGATAGAAAATGCATCGAGGGAGATGGGTATGAGACCCACGTAAGTTGCCATGGGGGTAACCCAACCTATGTGATCGGAGATCCCGTGAATTAGGACCTGGGAAAACAATCCAGCGGTCAACTGAGGAGAGTATCCTTAATTAACCCACTCCGTTGGAGATGCAATAATACTCTCAATTCTGTAAGGCAGGCTGACTTTTGTCTTAATGTGTTCCAAAGCTTATGTAAGCAAGATGCTAATCTACAGAGCAATCTTTGGAGGAACACACCTATGTGAGCCCGACTGCTGGTCACAGTCTATGAGATTGGGTGATCTCTAGGAAGCTCACGAGAAGGTATGGAGTATGACTAATAAGCTCCACGCGTGGGGTTTAGCCTTCGGCAGCCACGTATCAGTGACAATAGGCGAAACTTCTACATGCCAAACTAACAATTCAAGGCATAGTCCATTGTTCAGTTGTGAAGAAGTCTAATCCTATTGCTCTAGGTGGAAGTTCAACTTAACAGTCTCCACTGAAAATTTTGGTATATCAAACATTGTTTGGAACAGTTGACAAACTTATGTGCCTCGAGATCTGGTGGGGGATTGATGGATTATGGATGGGCTTAGGCCCATATAAGATAATAATCCCTAGTTAATCTCTAAGGCCCATGCATGTGTATGGCAAGTGGTGGGAAGTGTGGGAAGTTTAGTCCCATACTGCTACAGTAAGAAGAGTGAGACCTCTTTATAAGGGCTGCTCTACCACTTGCTATTGGGAGCTTGGGAATAGGAGCTGTACACACACGCTCCTCCTCCTCCGCCGCCCGCCTCGCCTCGCCTCGCCTCATCATGACGCGCTCGCGCGCGCCGCGGGTTGCGGGAATGAGCCGAGCCGAAGCTTATTTTTGCCGCTCAGGAATGGTTAATTAATCTTGTATTAATTAACGAGTCGCTTGTGGAAGTGCCACTATCCGAGACGTTGGACCGTGGGCTGTTCGCGGACTCAGTCGTGGGCCAGGCCCAGGCCCATCTAGCTGACGGCCTATATAAGGAGGCGCTGGCCAGTGGAGTGTAACCTAACTCAGTTCACTCACTTCCTCTCGTACAACCCTAGCCGTCATCTACTGTTCCTCTCATTGTGCTGCCTCCGGCGACCCCATCCCGACGACCGCATGCACGGTTGGTCGGGAGAGCAGGTGCCTCCGGAACCCTGTCGTTCGAGATCCTGCCCGGGAGAACGGCAATAAGGTTTTTGGGGAGCGTCTCGACGCGACTGCTCCCGATCCGTCCCCAACTCCACTCGCCTCTGCTTCCACTACTTCCTCTGCATCGACACCATGGCCGACGACGTCGCCGCTAAGAAGAAGGCCACGGACGACGTCGAGGCTGTTGCTGCCGCCGCCGCGTTGGCCTGGCCAACCGGAGGGTATGATCTGTTCATCCCTTGTTTACTCATACTTATGCTAGCCGTATATGTGCTGCTCATAGAAGGTTCGATTCTATGTTCTGTACATGCTAGTATGCTTAGGTATTGCTATGAGATGCATACCTTTTATGCCATGCTTACTGTTTACTCGTGGATAAGTCTAATCGGAAAAGTGCTAATATTTCCAACATTACTTTCGACCAAGCGTACGCTGCTTCCTTTCTCTCTTTCTCAATATTCATTAAGCTGTCAACGTATATGTAGGGCCGATGTCAACCACAGCAACACCAGTGCAACGCAGGACCTATGGATGATGGATACACCTCGGTCACACAAACAAAAGAAGCTTCCAAAAAAGAATGGAAAAAAAGGGACGTGGAGTTAAAAAGTGTATATTCCTTTATTTGAGTTACTACCATTTACATCCAATTGCTTGCTCTAGTTCGTAGAGCACAATAACATATGTTTCACAAACTTGAAAGCCACAAAATATTTATTTAAATTTTTCATATCCGTGAAAGAAGTGCATGATATATTGGCCTTTATTCTTTAAGAAGAGATTCTCATCAATGAGTACCGAACGGTGATGACTAGAGCCAAAGGGAAATAGTTTCAAGCAAACATCAGAGGGTTAAAAAAATATTCATAGATAAACATCTCATAATTCCAAACTTTCTGAATTATATCTAATTATTTCCTTTTTTGCGGGAATATATCTAATTATTCCAACTGTCTACTTTTAGTTTTGAGGATTCCTACATTTTGTATTAGTACTGTTCCCATCCGAAATTTAAATAGAACAATATTGAATGATATTGTGTTTGTACGACGTAACTTAGTTACTCGAACAAAAGTTGAACATTACATTTAAGAAAAAAGATATAAATATGGTGCCCGTGCTTTTTGCGTGGGCCATCGACCTAGTGGTCAATAGAAGCCAAACACGCCCCTCCTAGCTAATACAAGTAATATACTCACTTAGATCACTATTTTAGATATCTATGATCTTATGTTACTTTACAGAGAAAGTAGTTAGCAGCTGATAGAGACTGCTAATTAAGTGTGTGGTGGGGGTCACAGAGTTAAAAGCAGAGGAATGCGTATAGATCTAATGTTAAAGGAGAGTTGATAAATAGGGTGGGATGTTTCATGCTTGAGAGGCGACTAGCTACTTGCATGCATCCGACCCATGGCATCACGCATATGCACATGTTACGACCGGAGCCACACAGACCCATAGCTAGTTAACCACACAGAGTGTGGATGATTGCACTCAACACAAATATAGTCTACATACGTATCCAAATTACGAGCAAATTTCATCCAAATGATTCATTGCAATATGTCACGTGTGCTAGGTACCATTTGGTCTCAGTGCCAGTGTCCGAGACTTTGCGTGCAACTTGACCACGAACGTGCTATCTACACTGGATGCTGCCTAACCGTACTAAATTTCTTTGTTTTCTCACGGCGTGACCCCCCGGCCAAGTACCAATTGGCGCACGCACGAGCACTTGCAGATACAATGTACCACGTGTGTGCGAGTGTAGTTTTACATTCTCCTGATACAATCCGCAACGGAATTTTCTTTTTTTTTTTTGCAAAAACGCAATGGAATATAATATAGCTAATTAACAAACTTATGGTGTTCTAAATGATGGAAACAACAACAAGAAGAAGGAGAAGAAGGTACGTGCGTGATATTTGCAGGGCGAGGTGCAATGCATGCCCCGCCTAACGTCAATATTAAACCTATTAAGCTACGGATGAAGAGTGGCCAACCAGCTATGCCACGTAGTGCAAGCTGGTTGGCCGCGGTAAGAAATCTTTTGAAATTTTGTTTAGATGAAGGTGTGGATTATTTTTTTAAATGTATTTGTTTTTCTTTTTCGATGGAGATGAGGATCTCTGGTCATTTTTAAATGAAGGGTTATGCAAAGTTGCACGCGCTGGTAGGCTGCGGTGGTAATTATTTTCTTTTTTCTTTTTACTTTTTTTAGATGAAGGTAAGGATTCTTTTTCTGAGAATATTTTTTAGACGGAGACGAGGTTCTATGTATTTTTTTTAAATGAAAACATGCGCGCAACTTTATCTCAAGCGGCGTCACGGGGTGGCGTCCCAATCACTAGTGATACTACATGTGGCGGCAGTATGTATTATGAATGTAGTTCACAAATTAGCAGCTAATAATTATTATTAGAGCTATGTATGTGCCACTGACAAATGAAATTGGAGCGAATTGAAGCTCAGGTCCAATGGACCTGCCTATTGACTCACGTGCACTTGATTACCAGTTGCAGTATCATAATTATTCTTCATTGCACTGACCACCTTGCTGCGAGATTATCCCCGGCCAGTGTTGTGGGGCCCGCTGCCTCCACTTGATCATAATTCAGTAAGCTAGCTCAGCTATAATAACTCAATTAATATTACTAGTTCTAGTTTGAATTTAAGATGATCCGTCACGTATGCTAACATGCTCCGCTACTTCTTAGCAAGTATGCAACCGCAAGAAATGTAAGTACATCTCCAACACTGAACCGCAAACCCGACACAGTATCCATCCGCTGGTAGGGAAGGACCAGTGCACGGACATGGATGTGGGAGCCGGTCATCCAAAACTATCCGCATACATTTCAAATCAGCTTTCAACTAACCGGACGAATTTCATCAAATAAGACAAAATTCATCAAAATTCAGAAACAAAAATAGCATCAATCATTCATACATAGCATACAAATAAGTCTAGTACAACAATAGTTCAAATTCAACGAGATCAATCAGACATTCAACAAGTTTTTCATGGATGGATCATGTTGCTCCACACATGCTGCCCCTTGAGTTTCATCCAACAATGTATGTGCGTGAGTGTTCTGCCCTCTACCCTGTAGTACATCACGGCAGTGGGTACATGCTACACAACGTGTAGAGCAACATTGAGTGAATGCATGAATAAATCAACAAGTTAAGCAAGAAGAAGCAAAAACTTATGATCTACATGGTAGTCGCATGCAATGGTCACATTGCCTCCAGCCGATCAACCTCACAACAAAACTTCGTGACAGGGTTCTTGTCGTGGAATTGTCACGGCAGATGTCCTCGTGAAAGGACTTAGTCGTGGAGCCATCGCAACGGGTTAGCTTGAAGGGGTTAAAGCGGACACAGGGACGCAAGAGAGTTTATACTAGTTCGGCCCCTTCGATGAAGGTAAAAGCCTACGTCTAGTTGTGATGGGATTGATGGAGTTTCGATGACTAGGGAGCAAACAAGCTTCGCCTAAGTCTCGAGTTGTTGTCTGTTGTCCTTGAACCGCCACCGGGTCGTCCCCTTATATACATGGGTGACGCCCGTCGGTTTACAGAGTCCCAACACCGGCTCATATACGTGTTCGGTTTGGTCTCTACTTATTCCTAACTTACAGTACAAGTTTACATACCGACGCCGGTTTACGGCTACATGCCTTAAACCGATCATGGGCTTTAAGCCCTCATCTACCTTCATGGGCTTTAACATACTTAACTACTGATGAAGTTAACCCGGCCCAGATAGGCCGGTTTACGCCCAGTAGTAATATCCCCAACATTAGGCCCCAGATTGATTTGAACAGGTTCATGTCAATCCTTTAGCAAAAACTTCATCTTCAACATCTTCTTGTAGTTTGGTGAACTGCCGTGATGTCATCTTCTCTGATTGCTGTAAACCGGAGTGACGTCATTTGTCATAAAGAAACTATCCATGATACTTTCTTGTTTAATAGATCTGCAACAATCGAGGCGACAGCTCCATTTCCAAATTTGCGGCCCCTTGATTCTCGCGCCTGACACATGTCTCTTTCTTTATAAATAGGACCAAAGGGTCATTTCTTTTTTTCCCTTCGTGCCCTTCTGCTTCGTCTTCCTCGCATCGCCCAGCTTCGGAGCTCCGCCGCCGCCGTCAACTACTGCACCAACCTTGGCCGCTGCATCACCCTGAGCGTACCAGAGCACCGCGGCGACCTTTCGCGTCTTCCTCAGCTCCAGTAAGTCTTCTATCTTTTTTTTATTATAGATCTGTTCTAGGGTTTCCATGCTCTCTAGTGTTCATCGCCTGCTCCTTATTCATATGCTAGATCTTTAGACGAGTCTGTGAATCTTTGCTTTTGTGTAGCAGTAGTTTTTACCCTCTGTTTTCACTTTCGCATATTAAGACCATAGATCTTATCCGTAGCGATGGCTCATTGATTCGGCGCTGCTCCTTTTGGGCCTTGAATTTTTATCTCTTTTATGAACATGTTCCAGATCCAACGCTGTAGTATAATCTTGTGAAACATGTTTTTGCATACTTACTCATCTGCAATCTCGACTGTTTCAATGTTTAGACCAGGCGGTTTAACTTTGTAAAAAAATTGCCAAACCGGTATATACCATTAGTCCCCTTGTTGAACCGCCAGATGTTGTTGCTTCATAAAACTCCGGTTTAGATAGAGCTGTCTCCGGTTTAACATTGTACATACCAGTGTACTTTAATCAATGCATTCTTGAACCGGAATCACCTATCTTGTAGATTTCACCATGGCCAAGCAAGTATATGAGTGCAACTGGGTTCCTTCTCGCGTCACAGAGACTCAACTGAACAATTTAGTCCTGATCGGCGCCTTAGGCAGCAAAAATACCACCCATTGGAGGGTCCCTGGCAAAGAATGCCCTCCCACACCTCAAGAAGGAGAGGTCGTCGTTTTCGTAGATCACTTAGCCCGGGGCTTTAAGCCGCCCGGTTCTAAATTTTACCGGGATGTTTTGGCCAATTTTCAACTCCGCCCGCAAGACACTGGCCCCAACTCTGTTACAAACATGTGTCACTTCCAAGTGCTCTGTGAGGTGTTCTTTCAAGAGGAGCCCACAGTTGAGTTGTTCAGAGACTGCTTCCATCTAAACCGCCGTACTGAGTTTACTGACGGTTCCAATACGGAATTGGGTGGTGTGGCGATTCAGAAAAGGAAAGAGGTCACATACCCTCACGCCAAACTGCACAGCCACCCCAAAGAGTGGAATCAAACATGGTTCTATTGTAAAGACACCTCCCCTACTAGTGAAAATCCTTTGCCTGGCTTTCGTCCGGAGCGGCTTAGCAATACACACCCCTTTCTGCAAAGGTTGACTGCCAAGGAGAGAAGCAAATACGCTCCTCAACTGTCCAAGCTCAGAGCCTTCATGGCCAACGGTTTAACAGGGGTTGATCTCGCTCGCTGTTGGATATCGTGGAGCATACTGCCCCTTAGTCAGCGCTCCGGTTTGATGTGCGAGTATACTGGCAGTGTTGATGACCCGCTGCGACATGCTAACATCCAGCTCACCGACGAAGAAATCACAGAGACTGTGAATAAAATGCTGAATGAACCAGAACACATCTGTGCTCGAACCGGCCTGCTTCCCTTCTGTGCCACCAACAGACCGCCAGCTATAAGAGTTTGATTTTTCTTTTTACTGAACCTGTTATTGATATATCTGGTCATTATTTGATATCAATGTCTGTTTAAACAGGGCAATGATCCGTTTTGGAGCAAGAAGCTTCCGCAGGAGAAGCCAGAAAAAACAGACAGACCGGAAAGACCAACCCGGCCAAAGATTAAAGTCATGAAACAGCCTGCTCATAAGAAGAAAACCACTGCATCTTCTGATCCGGCCCCTGATGATGATGTGGGTAATCTGGACCTTGAGGTAGAGCTTGACTCACTTGGCTTATTTTTCATGCGCCTTATTAATGATGATATTTGTCAAGATGATGCCGAAGCCAGCCATACTAATGCTGCAGAGGTAATTATTCTCTCTTCCGATTCAAACCCTTTGCCTTCACTAAAAATCCGTCAGGCAAACCGGAAGGTTAAATTTTCTCATCCTCTTGCTTACTTGGATACCAAATTTCTTATGAAGACCCAACAGCACGAAGCTCGCCGCACAACCCGGCACAGCGGCCAGGTAGTTACCTCCGCCGGTTTACCGAACAGTCCGGTTCGGAAACGCCGTTCAGAGGTCTCTAATTTGCTTGTCAGTGCTTGTCCTAAAGCGGGTTGTTTTCGTCAACCTCTTAATCCATCTGACTCCGATTATCAGGTTACTTCTCACTCATCCTCTGGCGAGTCATCGGCTACTCAGCTGCCACCGCTCAAAACGGTGCTTGGGTAAGCTATACTTGTCATAATATTTCTGGTACATCACCTTGTAACATATGTTGTATTTGACTTTGTTATTCCTTTCAGGGCCAAGCCTAGGCCGAGCAAGAAGGCTCGCCTGGATAAAGCGGTCGAGGAGGACACCGTCCCTGAACCGGGTAAAACACCAGATCTTGAAGCGGCTATTCATGAAGATATACCCAATGATCCACCACAGCAGGATGACGATTTTATTGCAGAAGAAAGGCCTATTGACACCTCAGGCCCTGTCAACCAGCCCACAAGCCCCATCCGGTTTGGGAGATCCACCAGTCCATCCCAGCATGCTGACAAACCGACTGCGCCAGTGCAAACCGGTGATGCTAAGGATGATGAAGTTGTAATTACTGGTATTGGCCGTACAGAGCCCGGCAATCCTGTTGTTTTATCCAAGCATACCGCCAAAGAAGAATTTGCTGCCATGGGCAAAGGCAAGTGGAATGTTGACTTGGCGACCTATACTGCTCTGAATGCCCAAGAACTTCATTCTGGCTACCTGAACCGGCTGTATACCAGCCGTGATTATGAAGCTGGCCTAGTGAATATGATGAAAGAGAAATTTGAGGTAACTTCCATGTGCTTTTCCCTGCTTGGATATTTCAATCTTGTTAATTCTCCTAGCCCCCAAGGGCCGGTTTAGAATCTTCATTCAAACCGGGACTTGCTAATATAAATCTCAATACTTCAGAATTCGCTGATGTAGCCCCCAAGGGCCGGTTCAACTTAGCATAGTTAAACCGGGACTTTAAGTAATTGTCATCTTTATTTGAGCAAATAGCCATTAGCCCCCAAGTGCCAAGTTGAATACTTGTATTGATCTTGGGACTTTAGAATCTATTGAAAGATTAAGATCAAATATACATTAGCCCCCAAGTGCCAAGTACATAACTTGTTATGTGGTTGGTACTTCAATTGTTGTACTGCTTGCGGAATCATATATCTGTCTGTATGCAGATTGAGCTGAAGACAAAAGAAAACCAAGTCGCCAATCTCCAAGAAAATCTGAAATCCCAACAAGCTGAAACCTCCAAAGCAAAAGAGGAATTAACCAGCGCTTTAAGCGCCATGGAACAGCTTAAGGAGGGCTTCAAGAAAGAGCGGGCGGATTGGGCCACTGAAAAATCCGCTTTAACCAGACAAGCAGAAGATGCCGAGGCTACACTGAAACCGGTGGTGGACGAACTGACCAGCATAAAGTGGCATGTGCATGCCATGACCGCTGCTATCTTTAGTAAGCTGGTTTGATTTCTGGATTGATTCGGCCATCTTATAGAGCCTTTGTAATATTTCAGGGACCCGCATTGGGGTCGGATGTGCGGAAGAAACTAAAAGCCGCCTACACATTGATCGAACAACTGTACGCTGGTGCACAGCGAATCATCTGTATTGCATCCCACAACAATCCGGCGCCCACTTTGATTCAGGACACTCTGAAGAGACTGTCGATGCTTCCTGCCCGGGTTGAAGAGCTAAAGAAATCTGCTGCTCGAACCAGTGCGATCAATGCCTTAATCCGGGCAAAAGCTTGGGTGCCGGATTTTGATCCTGTTGAAGCGGCTCAGGGCTATCCCAGCTTGAAGGAAGACGGGTTAGAGTTTAGTGAAGCGGATCTGCGAGCGATAAACCGGGAGGTGCGTCCGCTAGCTTGTCAATTGGTTGAAGAAGCAGACTTGTCTCATTATCAAGCCCAATATGACAACCAAAATAATCGAGTAGCTGCACCAATTCCTGAAGCGGAAAATCTTATCCCTCCAATCCGTAAGCATACTTACGCTCCCGATATTGAACCGTCGTTGCTGATCCATGATGAAGCTGTCTTTCAAGCATTAATGGGAATCGACTGGACAACTATTGATTTCCAGCCGCTGGGTAGAGAAGCTGAAGTTGAAGCGGCGCGGGATGACCCATAACCATCAGACCAGGCTGGTGACCAAGCTTGAACCGGAAGCCGGTTTAAACTGCTTCTCCTTTGCGAAAAACAATGATCTTATTTTGGGCACCGTGTTGCCTTGTAATAGGCTAGCCGATACTCTTGATCTTGATATGCCTTCGTGCATAATTACTGCAACTTGTTCTTCCTTTGGGTGATGAACTTTCCAAAGTATTTTCTGCAATACAAAAAATCTTAAAGTGCCACCGCGGTTGTACCGTCATGCGGAGTATGATGTCTGCATATATGAAATCAAAATATCTGAAATTTAAGCATATGATCAAATCTTTGGGATACATAATACCTGCCATCGTTGGGCATGAAGTTGGCTTGGCCAATCTTGAAGCGGAGGTTTATAAACCCACACTGTCGGAGGATATAGCAGCTCGTGTATATATATAATGCCAGTTTACCATGAAAACCATGCCGGGTTATAATAAAACACCGTGCTACTCCGTAATAGGATGTTTTTTTAAAAAATCAAACCGGGCAAATAGTCTCTGGATTAAAAATGGACCATGTTCCGTCAATTGACAATTTGAACCGGCTTAAAACTTTGTCGGTTTAAAAGACGCAACAAAAAGAAAGAAATATCTATCAAAGAAAATTGTAAAGCAAAGGCAATGATAAAACCGTTTGCAAAAAGAGGCTTTATTTGAGCCGATCAGATGGCGTTACCATGGTCGGACACGACCAAGCTCCCGATAGGTGTAGCTATGGTTCAAGTCAGCCAGGTCCCGAAATGAAACTGTGGCATTTATGCCGATCAAGAGGCGTGGCAATGGTTCGGGTTCGACCAAGCCCCCAAGTGATTCTGTGGCCTTAGGCCGATCAAGAGGCGTGACTGGTTCAGACGTGACCAAGTCCCCAAGTGATCTGGTGGCTCTCGCCTGTCAAGAGGTGTTGCATTGGTTCGGACATGACCAAGCCCCCAAGTGATATAACATGATGCTTTGAGAAGCTAACTCAAGGGGTAAACCGGAGGCCGCTTTAGAACAACTCCGTGTAACCGCACATGATGTAAAAGAACAGATACCCCGCTTTAGCTGAGGTTCCGGTTTATTATATTTAATCATAATATATACATCATCGTAATATGTACATAAGTAGAGCAAATGGCTCAGGTACAGTAAGGCCGAAGATGAGCTATGTTCCACGGCCTGTTGGTCTCCTCCTCTGATGTACGTGAGTCTTTATGCTCTCGAATATCGATCAGATAGTATGACCCGTTGTGCGGATTCTTGCTGACCACGAAAGGTCCCTCCCAAGGTGGTGATAGCTTATGCATATCAGTCTGATCTTGGATGAGCCGAAGCACCAAATCTCCTTCCTGAAAGGTTCTGGTTCTGACTCGGCGACTGTGATAACGACGAAGATCCTGTTGGTAAATCACCGAGCGGGCGGCTGCTATGTCACATTCTTCATCCAACAGGTCCAAAGCGTTTTGCCATGCTGTCTCATTGTCCGCTTCAACATAAGCCGCCACACGAGGTGAGTCATGACGGATATCACTGGGGAGAACCGCCTCCGCTCCGTAGACCATGAAGAACGGTGTGTATCCTGTTGATCTGTTGGGTGTAGTATTGATGCTCCATAACACACATGGTAACTCTTCTACCCAACAACCCGGTGTTCTCTGCAAAGGAACCATAAGCCGGGGCTTGATGCCTCTCAATATCTCTTGATTAGCCCTTTCTGCTTGACCATTAGACTGTGGGTGTGCCACTGACGAAACGTCAAGCCGGATGTGCTCCCATTCGCAGAACTCCTTCATGGCACCCTTGGACAAATTGGTACCATTATCTGTGATGATACTGTGTGGAAAGCCAAACCGGAAAATCACTTTTTTTATGAACTGAACCGCCGTGGTCGCATCACACTTGCTAACAGGTTCTGCCTCCACCCACTTTGTAAACTTGTCAACCGCCACCAGGAGGTGGGTCTTCTTATCTTTGGACCTTTTGAAAGGCCCAACCATATCCAGCCCCCACGTCGCAAACGGCCAAGTAATTGGAATCATTCTCAATTCTTGAGCCGGCACATGAGCACGTCTTGAAAACTTTTGGCACCCGTCACATCGTCTGACCAGATCCTCCGCATCAGCATGAGTAGTTAACTAATAGAAACCATGGCGGAACGCTTTAGCCACCAAAGATTTTGAACCGGCATGGTGACCACAATCTCCTTCGTGGATCTCACGCAAAATTTCACAGCCTTCTTCAGGAGAAACACAGCGTTGAAACGCCCCTGATACACTGCAATGATGCAACTCGCCATTGACAATAGTCATGGACTTGGACCATCGGATTATCTGTCGGGCCAGAGTCTCATCCTCTGGTAACTCGCCCCGGTTCATGTACGCCAGGTAAGGAAGCGTCCAATCCGGAATGACATGAAGAGCTGCCACCAATTGAGCCTCCGGATCAGGAATAACCAAATCCGCTTCACCAGGGAGCTTGACCGACGGGTTGTGCAGCACATCCAGAAAAACATTGGGCGGGACCGGTTTGCGCTGAGAGCCCAGTCGGCTTAAAGCGTCCGCCGCTTCATTCTTCCGTCGGTCCACGTGGTCCACCTGATAGCCTTTAAAGTGACCTGCAACAATATCCATCTCATGACGATATGCTGCCATGAGTGGGTCCTTGGAATCCCAAGTGCCAGATACTTGTTGAGCCACGAGGTCCGAGTCACCAAAGCACTTAACTCGACTTAGATTCATCTCCTTAGCCATCCGGAGACCATGGAGCAAGGCTTCATACTCAGCTGCATTGTTAGTACAAGGGAACATTAAGCGGAGAACATAACAAAACTTATCACCTCGTGGGGAAGTTAATACGACTCCAGCCCCCGAGCCTTCCAATTGCCTGGATCCGTCAAAATGGATGGTCCAATATGTGTGATCCGGCTTTTCTTCAGGTGCTTGCAGTTCCGTCCAATCATTGATGAAATCAACAAGTGCTTGAGACTTAACCGCCGTCCGAGGCACATACTTCAACCCGTGCGGCCCAAGCTCTATAGCCCACTTGGCAATCCGGCCAGTCGCTTCCCGGTTCTGGATGATATCCCCCAAGGGAGCAGAACTGACCACCGTAATGGGGTGCCCTTGGAAGTATTGCTTAAGCTTCCGGCTTGCCATAAAAACTCCGTATACAAGCTTCTGCCAATGCGGATACCTTTGCTTGGACTCAATGAGCACCTTGCTGATATAATAGACTGGACGTTGAACCGAATGCTCCTTACCTGCCTCTTTTCGCTCCACCACAATAGCCACACTGACCGCACGATCATTAGTAGCAACATATAGCAGCAACGGCTCCTTGTCAATGGGAGCGGCGAGCACAGGCGGATTGGCCAATTGCCGCTTTAAGTCCTCAAATGCTTTATCAGCAGCAGAACTCCAGACGAATTGATCCATCTTCTTCAACATCTGATACAAAGGGATTGCCTTCTCACCAAGGCGGCTGATAAACCGGCTTAATGCGGCAATTCGGCCTGCTAGGTGTTGAACATCATTGATACACTTCGTTTTAGCCAGGGAGGTGATGGCTATGATCTTCTCCGGATTAGCCTCGATTCCCCTGTTGGACACCAGAAAACCCAATAACTTGCCTGCCGGTACACCAAAGACACACTTGGCCGGATTAAGCATCATCTTGTATGTCCTCAGGTTATCAAAGGTTTCCTTCAAGTCATCAACCAGAGTCTCCTTCTCCCTTGATTTAACCACGATATCATCCACTTAAGCATGTACATTATGGCCAATCTGCTTGTGAAGACAATTTTGTACACACCGTTGATAAGTTACCTGGGCACTCTTGAGCCCAAAGGGCATAGACACATAGCAGAAGGCTCCAAAGGGAGTTATGAATGCCGTCTTCTCCTGGTCCTTAACTGCCATTTTGATCTGATGATAGACAGAATATGCATCCAAAAAACTCAAACGCTCACAACCCGCCGTAGCATCAATAATTTGATCAATACGGGGAAGGGCAAAAGGATCTACTGGACAAGCCTTATTAAGATCTATGTAATCCACACACATGCGCCAGGTGCCGTTTTTCTTAAGGACCAGCACCAGATTGGCAAGACACTCAGGGTGGAAAACTTCAATAATAAAGCCAGCTGCTAAGAGCCTGGTGAAGGAAATATGCCCTAGAGGCAATAATATGGTTATTATTTATTTCCTTATATCATGATAAATGTTTATTATTCATGCTAGAATTGTATTAACCGGAAACATAATACATGTGTGAATACATAGACAAACAGAGTGTCACTAGTATGCCTCTACTTGACTAGCTCGTTAATCAAAGATGGTTATGTTTCCTGACCATGAACAAAGTGTTGTTATTTGATTAACGAGGTCACATCATTAGTTGAATGATCTGATTGACATGACCCATTCCATTAGCTTAGCACCCGATCGTTTAATATGTTGCTATTGCTTTCTTCATGACTTATACATGTTCCTATAACTATGAGATTATGCAACTCCCGTTTACCAGAGGAACACTTTGGATACTACCAAACGTCACAACGTAACTGGGTGATTATAAAGGAGTACTACAGGTGTCTCCAAAGGTACATGTTGGGTTGGCGTATTTCGAGATTAGGATTTGTCACTCCGATTGTCGGAGAGGTATCTCTGGGCCCTCTCGGTAATGCACATCACATAAGCCTTGCAAGCATTACAACTAATATGTTAGTTGTGAGATGATGTATTACGGAACGAGTAAAGAGACTTGTCGGTAACGAGATTGAACTAGGTATTGGATACCGACGATCGAATCTCGGGCAAGTAACATACCGATGACAAAGGGAACAACATATGTTGTTATGCGGTCTGACCGATAAAGATCTTCATAGAATATGTAGGAGCCAATATGGGCATCCAGGTCCCGCTATTGGTTATTGACCGGAGACGTGTCTCGGTCATGTCTACATTGTTCTCGAACCCGTAGGGTCCGCACGCTTAAGGTTACGATGACAGTTATATTATGAGTTTATGCATTTTGATGTACCTAAGGTTGTTCGGAGTCCCGGATGTGATCACGGACATGACGAGGAGTCTCGAAATGGTCGAGACGTAAAGATTGATATATTGGAAGCCTATGTTTGGATATCGGAAGTGTTCCGGGTGAAATCGGGATTTTACCGGAGTACCGGGAGGTTACCGGAACCCCCCAGGAGCTATATGGGCCTTAGTGGGCTTTAGTGGAAAGGAGAAAGGGGCAGCCCAAGGTGGCTGTGCGCCTCCCCCCTTCCCCTAGTCCTATTTGGACTAGGAGAGGTGGCCGGCCCCCTCTCTCTCTTTCCCCCCTCAAGGAATC
>NC_057803.1:603832958-603844754 GCF_018294505.1 Triticum aestivum
AAGGTGGCCGGCCAGCCTCCCCCCCTTTGGTCCTTTATATACTAAGGCAGTGGCACCCCAGAAACACACAAGTTGATCCACGTGATCTATTCGTTAGCCGTGTGCGGTGCCCCCAGCCACCATATTCCTCGATAATACTGTAGCAGAGTTTAGGCGAAGCCCTGCTGCTGTAGTGCATCAAGATCGTCACCACGCCGTCGTGCTGACGGAACTCTTCCCCGACACTTTGCTGGATCGGAGTCCGGGGATCGTCATCGAGCTGAACGTGTGCTCGAACTCGGAGGTGTCGTAGTTTCGGTGCTTGATCGGTTGGATCGTGAAGACGTACGACTACTTCCTCTACGTCGTGTCAACGCTTCCGCAGTCGGTCTGCGTGGGTATGTAGACAACACTCTCCCCTCTTGTTGCTATGCATCACATGATCTTGCGTGTGCGTAGGAAATTTTTTGAAATTACTACGAAACCCAACAGTGGTATCAGAGCATAGGTTATTTATGTTGATGTTATATGCACGAGTAGAACACAAGTGAGTTGTGGGCGATATAAGTCATACTGCCTACCAGCATGTCATACTTTGGTTCGGCGGCATTGTTGGATGAGACGATCCGGACCAACATTACGCGTACGCTTACGCGAGACCGGTTTCCCCGACGTGCTTTGCACATAGGTGGCTTGCGGGCGACTGTCTCTCCAACTTTAGTTGAACCAAGTGTGGCTACGCCCGGTCCTTGCGAAGGTTAAAACGGAGTCTATTTGACAAACTATCGTTGTGGTTTTGATGCGTAGGTGAGATTGGTTCTTGCTTAAGCCCGTAGCAGCCACGTAAAACTTGCAACAACAAAGTAGAGGGCGTCTAACTTGTTTTTGCAGGGCATGTTGTGATGTGATATGGTCAAGGCATGATGCTGAATTTTATTGTATGAGATGATCATGTTTTGTAACCGAGTTATCGGCAACTGGCAGGAGCCATATGGTTGTGGCTTTATTGTATGCAATGCAATCGCGATGTAATGCTTTACTTTATTACTAAACGGTAGTGATAGTCGTGGAAGCATAAGATTGGCGAGACGACAACGATGCTACGATGGTGATCATGACGGTGCTTCGGAGATGGAGATCACAGGCACAAGATGATGATGGCCATATCATATCACTTATATTGATTGCATGTGATGTTTATCTTTTATGCATCTTATCTTGCTTTGATTGACGGTAGCATTATAAGATGATCTCTCACTAAATTATCAAGAAGTGTTCTCCCTGAGTATGCACCGTTGCCAAAGTTCGTCGTGCCCAGACACCACGTGATGATCGAGTGTGATAAGCTCTACGTCCATCTACAACGGGTGCAAGCCAGTTTTGCACACGCGGAATACTCGGGTTAAACTTGACGAGCCTAGCATATGCAGATATGGCCTCGGAACACGGAGACCGAAAGGTCGAGCGTGAATCATATAGTAGATATGATCAACATAGTGATGTTCACCATTGAAAACTACTCCATCTCACGTGATGATCGGTTATGGTTTAGTTGATATGGATCACATAATCACTTAGAAGATTAGAGGGATGTCTATCTAAGTGGGAGTTCTTAAGTAATATGATTAATTGAACTTAAATTTATCATGAACTTAGTCCTGGTGGTATTTTGCAAATTATGTTGTTGATCAATAGCTTGCGTTGTTGCTTTCATATGTTTATTTTGATATGTTCCTAGAGAAAAATTGTGTTGAAAGATGTTAGTAGCAATGATGCAGATTGGATCCGTGATCTGAGGTTTATCCTCATTGCTGCACAGAAGAATTATGTCCTTGATGCACCGCTAGGTGACAGACCTATTGCAGGAGCAGATGCAGACGTTATGAACGTTTGGCTAAGCTCAATATGATGACTACTTGATAGTTTAAGTGCACCATGCTTAACGGCTTAGAATCGGGACTTCAAAGACGTTTTGAACGTCATGGACCATATGAGATGTTCCAGGAGTTGAAATTAATATTTCAAGCAAATACCCGAGTTGAGAGATATGAAGTCTCCAACAAGTTCTATAGCTAAAAGATGGAGGAGAATCGCTCAACTAGTGAGCATGTGCTCAGATTGTCTGGGTACTACAATCGCTTGAATCAAGTGGGAGTTAATCTTCCAGATAAGATAGTGATTGACAAAATTCTCTAGTCACCATCACCAAGTTAGTAGAACTTCGTGATGAACTATAATATGCAAGGGATAACGGAAACAACTCCCAAGCTCTTTGTGATGCTGAAATCAACGAAGGTAGAAATCAAGAAAAACATCAAGTGTTGATGGTTGACAAGATCACTAGTTTCAAGAAAAGGGTAGAGGGAAGAAGGGGAACTTCAAGAAAAACAGCAAGCAAGTTGCTGCTCAAGTGAAGAAGCCCAAGTCTGGTCCTAAGCCTGAGACTAAGTGCTTCTACTGCAAAGGGACTGGTCACTGGAAGCGGAACTACCCCAAGTGATTGGCGGATAAGAAGGATGGTAAAGTGAACATAAGCATATTTGATATACATGTTATTGATGTGTACTTTACTAGTGTTTATAGCAACCCCTCAGTATTTGATACTGGATCAGTTGCTAAGAGTAGTAACTCGAAACGGGAGTTGCAGAATGAACACAGACTAGTTAAGGGTGAAGTGACGATGTGTGTTGGAAGTGGTTCCAAGATTGATATGATCATCATCGCACACTCCCTATACTTTCGGGATTAGTGTTGAACCTAAATAAGTGTTATTTGGTGTTTGCGTTGAGCATGAATATGATTTGATCATGTTTATTGTAATACAGTTATTCATTTAAGTAAAAGAATAAATTGTTGTTCTGTTTACATGAATAAAACCTTATATGGTTACACACCCAATGAAAAATAGTTCATTGGATCTCGATCTTAATGATACACATATTCCTAATATTGAAACCAAAAGATGCGAAGTTAATAATGATAGTGCAACTTATTTGTGGCACTGCCGTTTAGGTCATATTGGTGTAAAGCACATGAAGAAACTCCATGCTGATGGGATTTTGGAATCACTTTATTATGAATCACTTGATGCTTGCGAACCATGCCTTATGGGCAAGATGACTAAAACGCTGTTCTCCGGAACAATGGAGCGAGCAACAGATTTGTTGGAAATCATACATACTGATGTATGTGGTCCAATGAATATTGAGGCTCGCGATAGGTATCATTATTTTCTGATCTTCACAGATGATTTGAGCAGATATGAGTATATCTACTTGATGAAACATAAGTCTGAAACATTTGAAAAGTTCATAGAATTTCAGAGTGAAGTGAAAAATCATCGTAACAAGAAAATAAAGTTTCTACGATCTGATCGTAGAGAAGAGTATTTGAGTTACGAGTTTGGCCTTCAGTTAAAAACAATGTGAAATAGTTTCACTACTCATGCCACCTGGAACACCACAATGTAATGGTGTGTCCGAATGTCATAACCGTACTTTATTGGATATAGTGCAATCTATGATGTATCTTACCGATCTACCACTATCGTTTTGGGGTTATGCATTAGAGACAGCTGCATTCACGTTAAATAGGGCACCATCTAAATCCGTTGAGACGACACCATATGAACTATGGTTTAGCAAGAAACCTAAGCTGTCGTTTCTTAAAGTTTGAGGTTGCAATGCTTATGTGAAAAAGTTTCAACCTGATAAGCTCAAATCCAAATCGAAGAAATATGTCTTCATAGGATACCCAAAGGAGTTTGTTGGGTACACCTTCTATCACAGATCCGAAGGCAAGAATTTTGTTGCTAAATTCGGAAACTTTCTGGAGAAGGAGTTTCTCTCGAAAGAAGTGAGTGGGAGGAAAGTAGAACTTGATGAGGTAACTGTACCTCCTCCCTTATTGGAAAGTAGTACATCACAGAAACTGGTTTCTGTGACACCTACACCAATTAGTGAGGAAGCTAATGATGATGATCATGAAACTTCAGATCAAGTTACTACCAAATCTCATAGGTAAACCAGAGTGAGATCCGGACCAGAGTGGTACGGTAATCCTGTTTTGGAAGTCATGTTACTAGACCATGACGAACTTGTAAACTATGAGGAAGCGATGATGAGCCCAGATTCCACGAAATGGTTTGAGGCCATGAAATCTGAGATATGATCCATGTATGAGAACAAAGTATGGACTTTGGTTGACTTGCCCACTGATCGGCAAGCAATTGAGAATAAATGGATCTTCAAGAGGAAGACGGACGCTGATAGTAGTGTTACTATCTACAAAGCTAGAAGTGTCACAAAAGGTTTTCGACAAGTTCAAGGTGTTGACTACGATGAGATTTTCTCACTCGTATCTATGCTTAAGTATGTTCGAATCATGTTAGCAATTGCCACATTTTATGAAATCTGGCAAATGGATAAACAAAACTACATTCCTTAATGGATTTATTAAAGAAGAGTTGTATACGATGCAACTAGAAGGTTTTGTCGATCCTAAAGGTGTTAACAAAATATGCAAGCTCCAGCAATCCATCTATGGACTGGTACAAGCATCTCGGAGTTGGAATATACGCTTTGATGAGTTGATCAAAGCATATAGTTTTATACAGACTTGCGGTGAAGCCTGTATTTACAAGAAAGTGAGTGGGAGCACTATAGCATTTCTGATAAGTATATGTGAATGACATATTGTTGATCGGAAATAATGTAGAATTATTCTGTAAAGCATAAAGGAGTATTTGAAAGGAGTTTTTTCAAAGAAAGGCTTCAGTGAAGCTGCTTACATATTGAGCTTCAAGATCTATAAAGATAGATCAAGACGCTTGATAAGTTTTTTCAATGAGTACATACCTTGACAAGATTTTTTGAAGTAGTTCAAAATAGAGCAGTCAAAGAAAGAGTTCTTGCCTGTATTACAAGGTGTGAAGTTGAGTAAGACTCAAAGCCTGACCACGGCAGAAGATAGAAAGAGAATGAAAGTCATTCCCTATGCCTTGGCCATAGGTTCTATAAAGTATGTCATGTTGTATACCAGATCTATTGTATACCCTGCACTGATTTAGCAAGGGAGTACGATAGTGATCTAGGAGTAGATCACTGGACAGCGGTCAGAATTATCCTTAGTAAAATAAGGATATGTTTCTCGATTATGGACGTGACAAAAAGGTTCGTCGTAAAAGGTTACGTCAATGCAAGTTTTTGACACAGATATGGATGACTCTAAGTCTCGATCTAGATACATATTGAAAGTGAGAGCAATTAGCTAGAGTAGCTCCATGCAGAGCATTGTAGACATAGAATTCGCAAAATACTTACGGATCTATATGTGACAGACCCATTGACTAATATTATCTCACAAGCAAAACATGATCACACCTTAGTACTCTTTGGGTGTTAATCACATAATATAATGTGGACTAGATTATTGACTCTAGTAAACCGTTTGGGTGTTGGTCACATATCGATGTGGACTATGGGTGTTAATCACATGGTGATGTGAACTATTGCTGTTAAATCACATGGCGATGTGAACTAGATTATTGACTCTAGTGCAAGTGGGAGACTGAAGGAAATATGCCCTAGAGGCAATAATATGGTTATTATTTATTTCCTTATATCATGATAAATGTTTATTATTCATGCTAGAATTGTATTAACCAGAAACATAATACATGTGTGAATACATAGACAAACAGAGTGTCACTAGTATGCCTCTACTTGACTAGCTCGTTAATCAAAGATGGTTATGTTTCCTGACCATGAACAAAGTGTTGTTATTTGATTAACGAGGTCACATCATTAGTTGAATGATCTGATTGACATGACCCATTCCATTAGCTTAGCACCCGATCGTTTAGTATGTTGCTATTGCTTTCTTCATGACTTATACATGTTCCTATAACTATGAGATTATGCAACTCCCGTTTACCAGAGGAACACTTTGGGTAATACCAAACGTCACAACGTAACTGGGTGATTATAAAGGAGTACTACAGGTGTCTCCAAAGGTACATGTTGGGTTGGCGTATTTCGAGATTAGGATTTGTCACTTTGATTGTCGGAGAGGTATCTCTGGGCCCTCTCGGTAATGCACATCACATAAGCCTTGCAAGCATTACAACTAATATGTTAGTTGTGAGATGATGTATTACGGAACGAGTAAAGAGACTTGCCGGTAACGAGATTGAACTAGGTATTGGATACCGACGATCGAATCTCGGGCAAGTAACATACCGATGACAAAGGGAACAACATATGTTGTTATGCGGTCTGACCGATAAAGATCTTCGTAGAATATGTAGGAGCCAATATGGGCATCCAGGTCCCGCTATTGGTTATTGACCGGAGACGTGTCTCGGTCATGTCTACATTGTTCTCGAACCCGTAGGGTCCGCACGCTTAAGGTTACGATGATAGTTATATTATGAGTTTATGCATTTTGATGTACCTAAGGTTGTTCGGAGTCCCGGATGTGATCACGGACATGACGAGGAGTCTCGAAATGGTCGAGACGTAAAGATTGATATATTGGAAGCCTATGTTTGGATATCGGAAGTGTTCCGGGTGAAATCGGGATTTTACCGGAGTACCGGGAGGTTACCGGAACCCCCCGGGAGCTATATGGGCCTTAGTGGGCTTTAGTGTAAAGGAGAAAGGGGCAGCCCAAGGTGGCTGTGCGCCTCCCCCCTTCCCCTAGTCCTATTTGGACTAGGAGAGGTGGCCGGCCCCCTCTCTCTCTTTCCCCCCTCAAGGAATCCTATTCCAACTAGGATTGGGGGGGGGGGGGATCCTACTCCCAGAGGGAGTAGGACTCTCCTGGCGCGCCCAAGGTGGCCGGCCAGCCTCCCCCCCTTTGGTCCTTTATATACTAAGGCAGAGGCACCCCAGAAACACACAAGTTGATCCACGTGATCTATTCGTTAGCCGTGTGCGGTGCCCCCAGCCACCATATTCCTCGATAATACTGTAGCAGAGTTTAGGCGAAGCCCTGCTGCTGTAGTGCATCAAGATCGTCACCACGCCGTCGTGCTGACGGAACTCTTCCCCGACACTTTGCTGGATCGGAGTCCGGGGATCGTCATCGAGCTGAACGTGTGCTCGAACTCGGAGGTGTCGTAGTTTCGGTGCTTGATCGGTTGGATCGTGAAGATGTACGACTACTTTCTCTACGTCGTGTCAACGCTTCCGCAGTCGGTCTGCGTGGGTACGTAGACAACACTCTCCCCTCTCGTTGCTATGCATCACATGATCTTGCGTGTGCGTAGGAAATTTTTTGAAATTACTACGAAACCCAACACCTGGCTACCTCTTCTCCAATCGCCTTGCGTCTTTCTTCGTTAAACCGACGGAGGAACTGTTTCACCGGTTTGTATTTAGGATCCACATTAAGGGTGTGCTCAGCGAGTTGCCTCGATACACCTGGCATGTCAGAGAGCTTCCATGCAAAAATGTCCCGATTCTCACGGATGAACTCGATGAGCGCGCTTTCCTATTTCGGATCCAAGTTGGCACTGATGTTGAACTGCTTGGACGAATCGCCAGGCACGAAGTCAACAAGCTTAGTTTCAGCTGCCGATTTGAACTTCAGAGCCGGATCATGCTCCATAGTTGGCTTCTTTAATGGAGTCATGTCCGCCGGATCAACATTGTCCTTATAATACTTCAGCTCCTCGGTGGCACAAACCGACTCTGCATAGGCCGCATCTCCTTCCTCGCACTCCAAAGCGATTTTACGGCTTCCGTGAACCGTGATTGTCCCCTTGTGACCCGGCATCTTGAGCTGCAAATACACATAACAGGGCCGTGCCATAAACTTGGCGTAGGCCGGTCGCCGAAATAGGGCGTGATATGGACTTTGGATTTTCACCACTTCAAACGTCAATGTTTCCGACCTGGAATCATAATCATCTCCGAAGGCCACTTCCAGAGCTATCTTACCAACAGGATATGCTGGCTTGCCAGGTACCACACCATGGAACACCGTATTGGACGGTTTGAGATTTTTATCTGTTAGTCCCATACGACGGAAGGTCTCATAGTACAAGATATTAATGCTAGTCCCTCCATCCATGAGCACCTTGGTGAACTTGTAACCTCCCACCTGAGGCGCCACCACCAGAGCCAACTGACCTGGGTTATCAACCTGGGGAGGGTGATCCTCTCGGCTCCATATGATTGGCTATTCAGACCAGTGTAGATAACGGGGCACGGCCGGTTCAACAGAGTTGACTGCCCGCCTCTGAACCTTCCGGTCTCGCTTGTCCAAGCTAGTGGTGAAGACATGGTACTGCCCACTATTCAACTGCTTTGGGTTGCTCTGGTAACCCGACTGTTGTTGTTGCTGGTTGTAGCCACCCTGATTGTTCTGATTATTTTGATTGTTATGTCCGCCCGGATTACCATTAAATCCTGAACCGGAATTTCCTCCACCGTAACCCGGCCCAGATCCTGAGCCACCGCCGGAGCCGTGATCATACCAGAAAGCATTAGAATTCTTGAACTCCTGCATAATGAAGCAATCCTTCCAAAGGTGGTTTCCTGGCACCTCCTTTGTCCCATGCTTTGGACAGGGCTGGTTCAATAGATAATTTAAGCGGTCCGGGTTAGGGTTAGGCGCTCCACCGCGATTCGGCGGTTTACCCTTGCATCGCTGACCCTTGTCCTGCGCGTTGGTATTAGCCACGAAGTCCATGTTGCCATCCGCTTTACGCTTGCCTCCGCTACCGTTACCTGCCGAGTGGTGCTGTTGACCTTTGGAGTTGTTGTTCTTCTTTCCCTTCCCTGTCTTGTCATCATCAGACTCAGGATCCTTGGTACTATCAGAATCAGCATACTTTACCAAGGCAGCCATGAGGGTCCCCATGTCAGTGCAATGGCGCTTCATCCGTCCCAACTTCAGCTTTAGGGGCCCAAACCGGCAGTTGCCTTCTAGGGTTATGACTGCAGTGTCAGCGTTGATGTGGTCTGATGAATGCAACACTCGTGAGACCTGGCGCACCCAATGAGTCGTTGATTCTTCTTCCTCCTGGACGCAGGCAGCTAAGTCCACTATCGACATAGGCTGCTTACATGTATCCTTGAAATTACAGATAAACCGGGCTCGTAATTGGGCCCATGAACTGATAGAATTGGCCGGTAAGCTTTTTAACCAAGTACGGGTCGTTCCTTCAAGCATCATGGTGAAGTATTTCGCACATGCCGCATCATCCACATCGAGCATCTCCATGGCCATCTCATAGCTCTCCACCCATGTCTCTGGAGGTTGATCCGCCGTGTAATTTGGTACCTCGCGTGAGCCTTTGAAATCCTTGGGCAGGCGCACATTGTGTAAAGCGGGGACAAGGAAAGGCACCCCCAAAGAACTAGAAGTAACCCCAGGTTCAACCGAGATAGTTGGACGAGCCGGCGTAAGCTGCCGAGCCTGATACTGTGCAGCTAACTCGGCCTCCCTGCACGCTCGGGCCCGGTCCACAACTTCCTGAGCGTTATCAGCACCACCCGCCGGGTTGTTGCTGCGGGGTGCTCCACGTCGTTCATTACTTAACACTGCCGGTTCATCCATACGCCTGCTATAGCTCCGGCTTAGACGAGGGGTCAAGTGGATCCGGTCGCGGCTGTACGAGTATGCTTCCTGTTGGAATGGCCTCCAGTCGTGCAGCAGCGGCAACGAGATTGTCCATCGGGTTGGAATAATGACCCGGAGGTGTTGAAACAGCCTGAGGTATAACAGTGTTTTGACGAGGCAGATCCATCAGACGGGGCTGAACCGGCGCGCCGGTCCCAGGAGCTTCCGCCCGGTTTCCCTCCAGCGGATTACTGGTTCCTGCTCCTGGGGTGTTGAAAAGGTCTCTGGCCTCGAAAACCGAAGGCAAACGGGATCGGTACTTCCTCTTCATGATTTCATGCGACGCATTCTGGTCCAACATGAGCCTGTAGGCTTGTGCGTCTAAAGCGGCCCGCTCTGCTGTCATCCTAGCATTCTCAGCTGCCAGGTCCACCTTGGCCTGGGTGATATGTTCCTTCACCTTTGCAATCTCCACGTTGTGGACGTCCTGATCCGCCGGGCTAGCTTCTGCCATAAGCACAGCCAATGCATCAAATAGATCTGATAGAACTTGAGCCGGCGGGCGTACAGAGCTTCCTGCCCCGGCAGCTGTCGCCGCTACTGAACTGGAGGTTATTGGCGCAGCGGTCGAAGAATGAAGCGCTGCTTGTGTGCCGGCCATGAATATTCCAACTCGGTTGGGTAGATCAGAGGGGTCCGGATTACTGTCGCCATCGGAACAGCCCCCAATCCGGCCATCTTGTAGCTGATATAGAGATTCGGTTTCTCCGGTTGATGACTCGTCGCCGAAATAAACGACGGTCTCGCCGCGAGATTCCGATCCATCCTCATAACTTCCTCCACGGATGACTCCCACGAAGGCACGCTTCACGGCCGGTTTAACCCGGGCGGACCGCGCACGCTGATCCGTTTCGACGAGGTCGGTGCAGATGTCCGGCTCAGGGCCCGGTTCACCGATCTTGCCGATGAAAACGTGTATGCCACCAAAGGGGACCCGGTACCCGTACTCAACTGAGCCGGCCTCGGGGCCCCAGCCTGCATCATCGATGTAGAGCTTGCCGCGACGACTCTTAGTCATCCGGCCCACAGCGTAGCCCTCGAGTCCTTCAAAGCGGCCCTCCAAGAATTTGAAACCATCATGTGGTAGCCCCACGGTGGGCGCCAACTGTCGTGGAATTGTCACGGCAGATGTCCTTGTGAAAGGACTTAGTCGTGGAGCCATCGCAACGGGTTAGCTTGAAGGGGTTAAAGCGGACACAGGGACGCAAGAGAGTTTATACTAGTTCGGCCCCTTCGATGAAGGTAAAAGCCTACGTCTAGTTGTGATGGGATTGATGGGGTTTCGATGACTAGGGAGCAAACAAGCTTCGCCTAAGTCTCGAGTTGTTGTCTGTTGTCCTTGAACCGCCGCCGTGTCGTCCCCTTATATACATGGGTGACGCCCGTCGGTTTACAGAGTCCCAACACCGGCTCATATACGTTTTTGGTTTGGTCTCTACTTATTCCTAACTTACAGTACAAGTTTACATACCGACGCCGGTTTACGGCTACAAGCCTTAAACCGATCATGGGCTTTAAGCCCTCATCTACCTTCATGGGCTTTAACATACTTAACTACTGATGAAGTTAACCCGGCCCAGATAGGCCGGTTTACGCCCAGTAGTAATATCCCCAACAGTTCTGGATGGTGTACCATCGATACGCTAACGGCTTCATATTGCATTCATGGATGATGTGCATGTCATAGGGGCGCAATGTGCTTTTGCGCATGAAATGAACCATGCACGCACTACCAAAAGAGACTCCTTCTGCTCTTACCTACGATGTCCGCAGATATGGCTAACCACGCATCAGATAACAACTCATCATCCAGGCTTGAGTACCACGCCATCTTTCTTACTATTAAAAAACGACATGAAGTTCAAAAATAAGCTCAATGGCATGTGAACAAACACCTATCGGCTGTGGTGTCTGCCGTGGATGTCGTCGACAGGGGCCAGATAGTACTTGGTTGCAGATGGACCCTGGGTGGACGGTGCTGTAGGACAAGGCGAGTGGGCGCGTGGGTGGTGGTAGTGGACGTTCGACAATGCCTGGGTGGTGGCCGGATAGGTATAGCGACGGCGTTGAACAAGGAGGGTGCAGTTGCAAAGCAAGGTGGAGCAGGGCCGCAGTGAAAGAGAATTTGATCGTCGAGAGTCGTAGCCCTACGTGGCAACACTAGGGACTCCCTCAAAGCCGACCCCC
>NC_057803.1:603845049-603855618 GCF_018294505.1 Triticum aestivum
ATGCCCTCGTTGGATGAGAAAACATGTCTGAACCGCGCAGTCCGGACGGTTACGAGTGGTTTGAGGGTCGATATTGGAGATGCCTTGAAATCCGGAACAATTCCTGACCATTTTTTTCAAAAAAGGATTTTCCCTTCTGGCAAGAAAAGTAGGTTTGAGTGGTCTGTCCACAGACATTGTTTTGTGAAGAAATGATATTTGTAGGGCTGTAGACAAAATAAAATAAAACCAGTGGTGCAAAATGCTTCAAAAAAGTTGTTGCTTGCGGGAGTAGCCCGGGCACCTTCCTTCTGTCGCCACCAACCACTCCCCTCCTCCCATTCCTCCTCCTGGGCGCCGCTGGTGAGCGCCTCCATGCGAAGCCCGCGTGGTAGCGGCGGCGATGGTGCCTCCCCTACCTAACGTGGCTCAGGAGGCTTGGGTCGTCGGATCTTGCGAGATCGTGGTGGCCATCTGGAGCGTCAAGGCGGCATGGCTCTGGCCGTTTCTTGGTAGCGTGGTGCAGCATGGCCGTGGTGTAGGCGGGTGGTCACAGTGGAGGCGTGGCTGGGTGACGATGGCTCTGATGCGCGCGGACCTCGGTTATCCTCACTCCTCCCATGCTCTATGGTGCGTGCCGACTATGGGGCTGGCTTCCTCGCGTCCCTGGGGTCGCGTCCCTGGGCTGGCTTCCTCGGTTATCCTCACTTCTCATGGAGGCGTTGTCTTTCTTCTAGTCAGTAGTCTCTTGTGTGTCATGATGGAGTGTGTCCACTCTTGTCATCTGGTTTTATCTTTGGTCTGCATTGTAAGGGGTTTTCCTCATCACTTTGTATCGGTTCTCGGATGTGTTGTTTTATGTATAATGTATAAAGAGAGGCAAAAGCCTTTTTTCGACACATGCTTCAAAAAATGTAATTTGAGAGCACCAAATCTTTTTCCAGAGCGCCATGGCTGTCATTTTTTTCACAAAACTTTACACATAGGTAGAACATGTTGGAAAAATTATTCATGATTTTTTAAATTATTCTGCTATTTTCTCTTCAGATTTTACCCTTCATAAGGATCTATATGAGAAGCCAAAACTCCATGTCTGTGCGACTACTTTTTTCATTACGAGTTGCCAGTAGTGCCAGCAAATTTCTGGATTTTAACATCCATGGCTTTCTTGATTTTATTTTCTTTAACATTCATGAATTCATTGAGTTTTTTCGCCAGTAGTTCTGGATTTTAGCATCCATGAACTTATTGATTTTTTTCTTTAACATTCATTGATTTCTAGAGTTTTTATTTGGCTGTAATCACTTGAATTTGCATCTCAATTGCTAGCCCTATCACATCATACAAATAACTACTACTATTACTTAGTAAATGCTCTTAGAGCATTACCAGTAGAGCCCTCAAACCCTCAAACCCCTAAAAATAACTGTTTTTTTACAGTTTTTGTCGAAAAAAGTCGTAGACTAGAACCCCTTAACCCTCAAACCCTTAAAAAAATTTAAAGGTCCAACCCTTAAACTCTCTCCCAATCCTCAAAAGTAAGGGTTGGGGAGCAAAACCTACCCCAACCCTCATTTGGCGGTTATACTCGCGCGGGAGGGGAAAATCCTCCCAACTCCCGCGCCCACGCCCGCGACCGCCGCTGCTAGTCGCCCCCGTCGCCGGCGGCCGCCCCGTCGACCTCTCGCGCGCAACGACAACGTCGTTCATGGGGAATATTCCGTTATAAGGGTTGGGTTTGAGGGTTCTAATCTTTGCCCCTGTTTTTCAATCCGTAAAAGTGCACAAAAAGATCATTTTTAACCCTTAAAACACTAGTAAGGGTTCGAGAGTTTGAGAGTTCTACTAGTAATGCTCTTACAAATATCAATAGCATCACAGATACAAGAGCACATCGCCATCACACGTCTGCCTCAGCAAAGCAGAGGATCCAGAAATAGTTAAGAAAAGAAGGAGGCCAGGAAGCAAAGCATTTTTCCTATAAATCCCGACTTTACCCTCCCCTGCTTCATCTTCAGCTCAACCAACCCCTGTCACCAGTATAAAACCATGGAGCCGAGCCTCCATCCGTTCCAACCCGACATTTCATCGACCTCCCGGCGGCTCACCACCGGCGTCGTTAACTTCTTGACCCGCCGTGCCATGACCACGCAGTAGAACCACCACCCAGCAGCAGCATCCCGCCAACTCCCGCTCCACTCGCCGGGCTCGTCCACTGGCTCTGCCGACTCCACGCCATGGCACCACCGTGCTCTGACCACGCCGCCCCTGCTCCCGTTCGACACCAACGATGCCGACGAGATGCTCCTGCTCCACATGCTCTCACAGCACCAGCAACACACGCACAAGGCCCTGGCGGCGCCGGTGAAGCTAGAGGCGGCCGACGGAGAGGAAGCAGGTCACCAAGTCAGCGACGGGCGCGCGTTCCGCGGGGTGCGCAAGCGGCCATGGGGCAAGTACGCGGCGGAGATCCGTGACTCGACGCGGAACGGCGTGCGTGTGTGGCTGGGCACCTTCGACAGCCCGGAGACTGCGGCGCTGGCATACGACCAAGCTGCCTTCGCCATCCGCGGCGGCGCCGCCGTGCTCAACTTCCCCGCCGACCATGTCCGGCGTTCGCTTGAGGGCGTAGCAGACGACGTGTGCGGTCGTGCCCATAGCGTGTCGCCCGTGCTCGCGCTCAAGCGGCGGCACTCCATGCGGAGCCGGAAGGCCACGGCGGCGGGCAGGAAGGTGAAGGCCGCCACCCGGGGGGCGCAGCCAGAGGGCATGGTGATGGAGCTTGAGGACCTCGGTGCGGAGTACCTCGAGCAGCTGCTCGGCGCCTCCGAGGACACAGCCACCATGGATTCATGGTGCTGGAGCCACCACTTTATCTGATTTTCTCAAGTCAGCACTCAGACTTGAAGATGACGGATGGATTTGCTCGCTGTTTTTCTCTTTCTTGTTGCTGGGCCAGTCTTGTTCTAGCTAGATAGAATTCAGATAACTACCTTGGGATTGAGGAAACCGTTTGTGAAAACGACGGCTGTGCTGGTTTGGTTTGGAAGTGCTGATTATTTTGATTTGAATTAGGTCAGGTCAATATGAGTGGGTTTTTACGACCCTCTTGTTTCCTCGCTTAACCCTAAGTGGCTAGGGCAAACTCTCCCCACCAGAATTCATCGGTGTGTCCGTGAATTCGCTTTCCTCCCTGCCCGCCTCTCTGACGGCCGATGGCGAGGAGGGGAATTCCGGTGCCTCCGCTCTGGTAGCCGGTGGCGTGGAGGGGAATCCCGGTGCCTCCGCTCTGGTGGCCGGTGGCGGGGAGGGGAATTCCGGTGCCTCTGCTCTGGTGGCCGCTGGCGCGAAGGGGAATCCTGCAGGTGCCTACGCTCTGGTTAGTAGTTTAGAATAAGGATTTTTAGTCCTCGTAGACGCGGCGCTCAAGCGGATGCCGGCCCTTTTTCTTCGAGTTTGTCTTTCGGGCACCCATCCTCGTTGAGTTCGTCTGTCTGGACGTAGTCGATAGGGCTCCGACGTAGATTCCTATCGTATCCTTGGGGCAGTGAGGTTAGGGTTTCTTGTCATGTGCTGAGATTCTGTGTCAGACGCTTCAAATTCAACGGTTCAATGCCGACAACTGCGGCTCCAAGGCTCTGGTCCTTAGGGGCACGTGCACGAAGACTTCCCAGTTGTCATCGGTTAGATCACGTTGGCTCTGATAAGGGAGTCGTGACAACAGCTTCTTCTATCGGCAATAGTGGTCGTTCAGCGGTCCAGAAACCTCAATGTAATTTTTATTATGTTTAAGATGATTTTTACTCCGGTGAACTTTTATAACAGTTATGATGATTTTCGAAAAAAAATATGAACGGTTCACCTAATGCTCGGGAAGACTCCTGCCTCACGTATATGACACTGGCGCCAAGTTTGAATCTCTTTACAAGAAGGGAGACAAAAAAAAAAGTACTGCGATGAATTTTATGGTTGACGGCTGAAGTGGAATGAAGCGTTCTTGCGTGGATGCTGACGTGGCAACGAAAAGGATGAAATGCATGCATGTGCTGATTGACCAGGTCAAGAGTCCAAACATGCATCCATGCAAGGTTGGTAGCACTCACTCACGTGCAATTATAAACGCAAGAATAAGATAAACATACTAGTCCAATCCATGATCCAATCGAATCGAGTCGATAAGGTGGTACTCCTAGTCCTATGTACATATTCAGGTTGGCTGGCATGTCGTACTAATTCAATCGATGCCACTGCAATGGGTCTGGTTAGTTTGTTTTGCTTCCACCGGCACCGCACTCAGGAGGTTAATTGATATTCTAACCTTAGTTATTAGTATATGGTCAAAAGATCACGAAAAAATCACTAGCTAGCTTTTCCATTGCCACGAAGAAAAGGTACTAACTAGGAAAGCACATGATGAGGGTGACATTTGATAAAGCTGGAGTGACAAATAAAGGAGGGGTAATTGATTTACGAATACTCCACTTAACTACAACGTGCAAATTAAATTATGTCTACGTAGGATGTACGTACTTAGTTGTCCTTAGTTAGCACTCCAATAAGATAAATCAATCTTACATTTGTTAATAACACCATCAAAATTGCAGGATATGTATACTACTTAGCTTCTTGGCAGGGCCGTGCCGGCAAAATCCGGGGCCCTGTGCGAAACTAAAAAATGGGCCCTATCTCATAAAAGAATAAACTAACAAACAATCATAATGCATATATATCTCATAGAAAAAATTATAATGTACTGTATATAATATAATGTCTTACATAACAACTGGACATATAAAAAAAGTCATACCTATCCAACTCCCGGTTGCTATTTATTTGAACATCCTCATTTTTTTAGTATTTTTTAAAATGAAATTTTCAATGATATACTCGTAATCAATCTTCTTCAACACTTCACTCTCAAGTGCTATTGTGGCCAAATCATTGAGTCTTTGTTATGTTATAGTAGTACGCATATAGGACTTCAATAGCTTTAAGGTAGAACTGTTACAATGTGATTCTTAATCAAGGAGTTAAGAACCAGTCTCTAACGAAGTAAAAATCCCTGTCAATAGTTAATGAAAATTAGGAATTAGGAGTAGGAATCAAAGTTAATAGAAAAGGACTCGGTAGTCATTAAGCACCTGAAGGCTGCAGTCGGTCACCGATCAATCTGATGAGCAACGGGTCTGAAATTTAGGAGAGGAGGCGAGCAAGGCAACGGCGGCGGCGGCCTGAATCTGATCGCAGGCATGTCCGATCGATCGGCGGCCTGAATCCGATCGCAGGCATGTCCGATCGATCTAAGGCGACGAGATGTTTCCTGTAGCGACGCCGTCCGGCCGACGCGATTGCGGTTTCCCATTCCCCGATCGAGAGTTCCAGAGTCGAGATGATCCCCGTTCCCCGATCCCGATCGACTATTCCAGGCTACGATCCTGTTGTTTTTTTAGACCGACGAGGGCTCGAGGCAACGATCCCATTTCCATCTCTCTCTTTTTTGAGGGAATATCCCATTTCCATCTAGTACAACGTAGATCGAGCAGTTTAGGACGAGGAGACGATCATGTTTCAGGGCTCGATGGCCTCATCGCGCCCAGCGGCCCAGTGCACTAGCATTTAGTTCTTTTAATACTAGGCCTATATAAATAATTTGAGCCCCCTCAAAATTATGGGCCCTGTGCGGGCCGCACATTTGGCACCACTATAGGCCCGGCCCTGCTTCTTGGAAACACCCTATATATTTGGGCATGCCAACAGAAGTGGGACACTCAAAGAATGGCACGTTCAAGTATATGAGAGACAGAGTCTGGGAAAAAGTTAAAGGCTGGATGGGAAAATTACTGTCTGCAGCGGGCAAAGAGGTTCTTATAAAATCAGTGGCTCAAGCAATACCAGTGTTCTCTATGTCATGTTTCAGGCTCCCAAGAGGACTGTGCGCGAGTGTCACATCCATTATTCGACAGTTCTGGTGGGGGGAGAAAAAGAGGACAAAGGAAACCGGCATGGGTGGCATGGGACACGATGACAATGCCGAAATATATGGGAGACATGGGGTTTCGAGACCTAGAGCTTTTTAAGTTGAGCCTTTTAGCAAGGCAAGCATGGAGGATCTTGGAAGACCCGGAGTCACTGAGTGCTAAGATTCTGAAAGCTGTCTATTTCCCAGACCGATCACTTTTGGAAGCACAGTTGGGTTCGCGACCCTCACAGATTTGGAGGGGAATTTTGGACGGAAGAGACGTTTTGGCACAAGGAATCATTCGCCGGATAGGGGATGGTGAAGAAACAAACATCTGGTCTCAGAATTGGATCCTTAGAGAGAGTTTTAAGAGACCAATCACATCCCTTGTACTGGAGCCACCACGTCGTGTTGCAGAACTCATTGAGAGCGCCACGGCCTCGTGGAGGACGCAGCTTGTCCGGTCAGTTTTTACTCCTTTTGATGCGGAGGCAATTCTCCAAATACCATTATGCACGCGTCGGGTTTCAGATTTTTGGGCATGGAGCGAGGAGTCCAGGGGCAACTTCTCTATCAGTTCATGTTATCGCATGCTCGTTCGGACAAAGCTTAACAGGGAGGCTTGGCTTGAGGGTCGCGAGGGCACTTCTGATGTAGGAGCAGAGGGGTGCGAGTGGAAATCTTTGTGGAAAATGCAGGTTCCACCAAAGCTGAAGGTATTTCTTTGGAGATTGGCGAAGAGTTCGATCCCATCTGGGGAAGTTCTACATCGGAGAAATATGGCCACAACAGCATCTTGCACTCTATGTGGAGCTCATGACTCGTGGAAACACGCGCTACTCGAATGTCCTATGTCACGGGGTGCATGGGCACTGTCATCCGAACAGATAGTTGACCAGATCAGCTTGAATCAGCATGAAGGAGCCAAGGATTGGATTTTTGCAATGGGGAAAGCCTTACCTTCAGAGGAGTTTATCAGGATGGTGGTAACACTTTGGGCCATTTGGGGGGCGAGACGAAAGGTGATTCATGAAGATATCTTCAAAAGCCCTTTCGCTATTAATGCTTTTGTGAACACATATCTAGCGGAGATCAAAGCATTATCGCATGTGAGAGAGCCCCATATGATTGCGGTCTCCAGGAGGATTGGGGTGGTTAGCTCCACCGGAACGCTATGCAAAGATCAACGTCTATGCTGGGATGACAAGGGGAGGAAACCATGGCGCTGTGGGCACTATATGCAGGAACTTTGATGGTGTTTTTTTGGGCGCATTAGCTTATGTGTTTCTGAACCATCGTGACTGTCACACCCTCGATGCGACTATAGCTCCCACGTGTCGAGGCACGACTTAGAGACATAATCGCATTGAAGGCATATGTCGCAAGTTAGGCAATCTTCACAACATCCCATGTAATATAAATAATAAAGGGGAGATAACAATAGTTGGCTTACACTCGCCACGTCAATCAAGTACATAAATAACATTACATCATCCAAACACTCATGGCCCGACTACGGCGCCAAAATAAAAGATAACCCAACATGCGACACGGTCCCAATCACCCCCAACTAGGCACCACTACTGATCATCAGGAAAGGAAACATAATAACGTTGAGAGTCTTCGTCGAACTCCCACTTGAGCTCATACGCGTCTCCTGGAGCGGAGTCATCAGGCCCTGCATCTGGTGTAATAGTAATCTGTGAGCCACAGGGACTCAGCAATCTCGCACCCTCGCGATCAAAACTATTTAAGCTTATAGGAATGGCAAGGTAAAATATGAGTGGCGCTGCAGCAAGCGACTAGCAAATATGGTGGCTAACTTATTCGCAAAAGAGAGCGAGAAGAGGAGGCAAAGCGCGAGCGAGAAACTAGAGAGCAACCTGCGTAAACATTACTCCAACACCGTGTCCACTTCCCGAACTCCGCCGAGAAGAGGCCATCACGGTAACACACTCAGTTGATTCATTTTAATTAAGTTAAGGTTCAAGTTATCTACAACCGGACATTAACAAATTCCCATCTGCCCATAACCGCGGGCACGGCTTTCGAAAGTTCAATCCCTGCAGGGGAGTCCCAACTTAGCCCATGACAAGCTCTCACGGTCAACGAAGGAATAGACCTCCTCCCAAGACGTTCCGATCAGACTCGGTATCTCGGTTACTCAAGACACTTCGACAGGTTAAAACAAGACTAGCAACACCACCCGAATGTGCCGACAAATCCCGATAGGAGCTGCACATATCTCTTTCTCAAGGCACACTCAGATTGTCCTAGGTACGGGTAGGCCAGCCCAGAGTTGCCCCTGGTGGCCACCGGTAGCTGACAGGTGGACCAACACTCAGAGGAGCACTGGCCCGGGGGGGTTAAAATAAAGATGACCCTTGAGTCTGCAGAACCCAAGGGAAAGAAAAGGGTAGGAGGCAAATGGTAAAACCAAGGTTGGGCATTGCTGGACAAGCTTTAATCAAGGCAAAATATCAAGGGGTTCCCATTATAACCCAACCGCGTAAGGAACGCAAAATCCGGGAACATAACACCGATATGACGGAAACTAGGGCGGCAAGAGTGGAACAAAACACTAGGCGAGAGGCCGAGCCTTCCACCCTTTACCAAGTATATAGATGCATTAAGATAACAAGGCAATATAATGATATCCCAACAAGTAAATAAATGTTCCAATAAGGAACCGCCTCCAAACTTCACCTGCAACTAGCAACGCTATAAGAGGGGGCTGAGCAAAGCGGTAACATAGTCAATCAACGGTTTGCTAGAACAATGGTGGGTTAGAGGTTTGACATGGCAATTTGGGAGGCTTGCAAGCAAGTGGTAGGCATCGTAGCAATGGCATAGCAAAAGAGCTAGCAAACTAGCATAGCAAAGATAGTAGTGATTTCGAGGGTATGATCATCTTGCCTGCACAGTTGTCAGAGTTGACTGGATCCTCAAAAGCAAACTCAACGGGCTCCTCGTTAGCGAACTCGTCTCCCGGCTCTACCCAAACAAGACAAACAAGCAACAAGAACACAATCAACCACGTGTAAACTCAAACAACACAATGCAAAGATGATATGCTATGCGGGATGCGATGCGGGATGCAAAATGCAAGATATGACAGGAAATGCATGAACCTGGCCTCAACTTGGAAAACCAAGTGTGCCACTGAAAAGATGAGATGAAATCGCTTGAAAACGATATAAAGAACGCCGGAATCGGAGTTACGGTTTGGACATGGCAAGCGATTCAAAAATGACACCGGTCTGCGATTTACAGCAAGTAGGCCTCTAAATGCAATGAAATGAACATGCTACAGCACCCAAACATGACAACAAAATACATGGCAGGGATGCACATAAGATGTTTAACAAAAGTCTAGCACTGAGCTACGGCCAAATCATCCATTAAGAGGTTCAAACAAGCATGGCAAAAATGCAAATGGCAAACAGATCTCAGACTTAGTGAAATCAACACTTGTCTGGAATTTCAGATCAGATAGCCCTCTTCGGAGCAACAAAACTATATGCTACGGGACCTGAACATGGAAAAGTAAAGCATGGCATGGAGCTACTCAAAGAGCTTAACAAAAGTCCCTTCGTGACCTTGAGCCAAAAGGGATTAAAAAATACAATTGCAAGTATGTGAACATAGCAAAACATAATCAGTTTTCAGACTTAGTGAAAAACTGGCACATGCTGAAATATAACTCAAGTAGGCATGTTTACGAGCTCGATGCACTCACTACGGTGCAAGTCATGGCAAGGCAATCATACACCCATCAAGAAGGCACAAAATGCAAGCTAGACATGGCAAGAACAATAGCATAGCATGCACGGATCAACAACAACATCACCGGCAAAATTGCAAACAAGTTGACAATCTGCCTAGATTCACAAAGTAGCAAAAGTAGAGCTCGATTGACTCAAGCTAGGGTGCTCCATAATTGCAAACAAAGACATGGATGGATAGAACACTACAAGATTAACAAAACTCCCTTACTGATCATCCTCAAAAGAGGCACGGATCACTAGGAAACAACAAGAACATATGGCATCATGAGGTAAACAGATCCAGGACTTAGTGATATTACTAAGTCCCTCAAAACAAAATTAGCAAGTGCACCACTTTGCAAGCTTGCACAAGACATCACACACATCCTAAAAATACATGGGTTGCACCTCTGAAAAGATGACAAAACCCTTAACAAAACACATGTAGAGTTCATGGGCATATTATGCACACATTAATCATGGCAAAAATGACAAAAACCTAAACGGAGTAGCAGATCTGACAATTATCTCAAGTAGCCCTCTTCTAACAGCATTTCAGGCATCAAGATGAACTCAAATGAAAATGATGCAATGGAATGAAATGATGTACTCTCTAAGATGAACATCTTGATATGCTATATGCATGAATCGTAGCTACGGATGCAAAGTTACGGAGCCGCGAACATGTGCATATGGACTGAGATTTACGGGACTTAGGGAAAAAATCACCACCTAGGGTTTCACTGTTCACCGGTTCCGGATCTGGGCACGGAAATCGAGGATCGCCAGGATCCCACCGGAGCTGACCTGGAGCTCGCCAGAGTCGGTCGGGGAAGGAGGAGGATGAGTCGTCGGAGTGGCGGA
>NC_057803.1:603855718-603883081 GCF_018294505.1 Triticum aestivum
TCCGAATGCCATGGCATATCCCAATACAGGGGTGCCGCACACCCCCTATGTTTCACCGATGAGGTGCTGGATCACGAATTCCCAGAAGGATTCAAACCAGTGAACATAGAGGCGTACGACGGGACCACAGACCCTGGAGTCTGGATCGAGGACTTTATCCTCCATATCCATATGGCTCGTGGAGACGATCTCCATGCCATTAAATACTTGCCCCTCAAGCTTGAAGGACCAGCTCGGCACTGGTTGAAAAGCCTCCCCGAAAACTCAATTGGAAGTTGGGAGGAGCTCGAGCACGCTTTTCGGGCTAATTTTCAAGGGACTTACGTCCGACCTCTGGATGCAGACCATTTAAGTCATATTATCCAATAGTCCGGAGAGTCTGCCCGAAAGCTTTGGAACGGGTTTCTCACCAAGAAGAACCAAATCGTCGACTGTCCGGATGCCGAAGCCTTAGCAGCTTTCAAACACAGCGTCCGAGATGAATCGCTCGCCAGACACCTCGGCCAAGAAAAATCGAGAACAATGGCAGCCCTAACAAGCCTCATGACCCGCTTTTACGTGGGCGAAGACAGCTGGTTGGCCCGTAGCAGCACCAGTGACCTAAGCACATCCGAAGTCAGGGATGGCAATGGAAAACCACGACGCAACAAAAACAAGCGTCGGTAGCCCAGATAATACGGCGGTAAACGCCGGATTCAGGGGCTCTCGACCAGGTCAGCGGAAAAAGCCTTTCAAAGGCAGCAGAGAAGGACCATGTGGCCTACACAAGATTCTTGACAAGCTCTGTCAGATTCACGGCACCCTGATGTCTACTACACAACCTTCTTCTTGTAGACGTTGTTGGGCCTCCAAGTGCAGAGGTTTGTAGGACAGTAGCAAATTTCCCTCAAGTGGATGACCTAAGGTTTATCAATCCGTAGGAGGCGTAGGATGAAGATGGTCTCTCTCAAGCAACCCTGCAACCAAATAACAAAGAGTCTCTTGTGTCCCCAACACACCCAATACAATGGTAAATTTTATAGGTGCACTAGTTCGGCGAAGAGATGGTGAAACAAGTGGTATATGGATAGTAGATAAAGGTATTTGTAATCTGAAATAATAAAAACAGCAAGGTAGCAAGTGATAAAAGTGAGCATAAACGGTATTGCAATGATAGGAAATAAGGCCTAGAGTTCATACTTTCGCTAGTGTAAGTTCCCTCAACAATAATATCATAATTGGATCACATAACTATCCCTCAACATGCAACAAAGAGTCACTCCAAAGTCACTAATAGCGGAGAACAAACGAAGAGATTATGGTAGGGTACGAAACCACCTCAAAGTTATTCTTTCCAATCAATCCGTTGGGCTATTCCTATAATTCTCACAAACAACCCTAGAGTTCGTACTAGAATAACACCTTAAGACACAAATCAACCAAAACCCTAATGTCACCTAGATACTCCAATGTCACCTCAAGTATCCGTGGGTATGATTATACGATATGCGTCACACAATCTCAAATTCATCTATTCAACCAACACAAAGGACCTCAAAGAGTGCCCCAAAGTTCTACCGGAGAATCACGACGAAAACGTGTGCCAACCCCTATGCATAGGTTCATGGGCGGAACCCGCAAGTTGATCACCAAAACATACATCAAGTGAATCACGTGGTATCCCATTGTCACCACAGATACGCACGGCAAGACATACATCAAGTGTTCTCAAATCTTTAAAGACTCAATCCGATAAGATAACTCCAAAGGGGAAACTCAATTCATTACAAGAGAGTAGAGGGGGAGGAGAAACATAAGATCCAACTATAATAGCAAAGCTCACGATACATCAAGATCGTGCCAAATCAAGAACACGAGAGAAAGAGATCAAACAGATAGCTACTGGTACATACCCTCAGCCCCGAGGGAGAACTACTCCATCCTCGTCATGGAGAGCACCAGGATGATGAAGATGGCCACCGAAGAAGGATTCCCCCCTCCGGTAGGGTGTCGGAACGGGTCTAGATTGGTTTTCGGTGGCTACGGAGGCTTCTGGTGGCGGAACTCCCGATCTATTGTGTTCTAGAAGTTTTAGGGTACGTGAGTATATATGGGTGCAGGAAGTACGTCGGTGGAGCTTCGGGGGGCCCACGGGGCAGGGGGCGCGCCCTAGGGGGGGCGCCCCCACCCTCGTGAGCACCTCCCTTGGCTCCTGATGTGGGGTCCAAGTCCATCCGGTAGCTTTCCTTCCAAAAATAACTTCTCCAGTTGATTTCGTTCCATTTCGACTCCGTTTGATATTCCTTCTCTTCGAAACACTGAAATAGGCAAATAACAGCAAATCTGGGCTGGGCCTCCGGTTAATAGGTTAGTCCCAAAAATAATATAAAAGTGGATAATAAAGCCCAATATTGCCCAAAATAGTAGATAACATAGCATGGAGCAATCAAAAATTATAGATACGTTGGAGACGTATCAAGCATCCCCAAGCTTAATTCCTGCTCGTCCTTGAGTAGGTAAATGATAAAAACAGAATTTTTGATGCGGAGTGCTACTTGGCATAATTTCAATGTAATTCTTCTTAATTGTGGTATGAATATTCAAATCCGAAAGATTCAAGACAAAAGTTCATATTGACATAAAAATGATAATACTTCAAGCATACTAACTAAGCAATTATGTCTTCTCAAAATAACATGGCCAAAGAAAGTTCATCCCTACAAAATCATATAGTTTAGTCATGTTTCATTTTCGTCACACAAGAATGCTCTCATCATGCACAACCCCGATGACAAGCCAAGCAATTGTTTCATACTTTAGTAATCTCAAACCTATAAACTTTCACGCAATACATGAGCACGAGCCATGGATATAGCACTTTGGGTGGAATAGAATAATGAGGGGGTTATGTGGAGAAGACAAAAAGGAGAAAGTCTCACATCAACGAGGCTAATCAGTGGGCTATGGAGATGCCCATTGATTGATGTTAATGCAAGGAGTTGGGATTGCCATGCAACGGATGCACTAGAGCTATAAATGTATGAAAGCTCAACAAAAGAAACTAAGTGGGTGTGCATCCAACTTACTTGCTCACGAAGACCTAGGGCACTTGAGGAGGCCCATTGTTGGAATATACAAGCCAAGTTCTATAATGAAATTTTCCCACTAGTATATGAAAGTTTTAACATGAGAGACTCTCTACTATGAAGATCATGGTGCTACTTTGAAGCACAAGTGTGGTAAAAGGATAGTAACATTGTCCGTTCTCTCTTTTTCTCTCATTTTTTGGGCCTTTTTTATGGCCTTTCTCTTTTTTTGGGCCTTCTCTTTTTTATGGCCTTTCTCTTTTTTTATTCCTCACTTGGGACAATGCTCTAATAATGATGATCATCACACTTCTATTTATTTACAACTCAATGATTACAACTCGATACTAGAACAAAGATGACTCATGAATGCCTCCGGCGGTGTACCAGGATATGCAATGAACCAAGAGTGGCATGTATGGAAGAATTATGAACGGTGGCTTTGCCACAAATACGATGTCAACTACATGATCATGCAAAGCAATATGACAATGATGATGCATGCCACAATAAACGGAACGGTGGAAAGTTGCATGGCAATATATTTCGGAATGGCTATGGAAATGCCATAATAGGTAGGTATGGTGGCTGTTTTGAGGAAGATATAAGGAGGTTTATGTGTGACAAAGCGTATCATATCACGGGGTTTGGATGCACCGGCGAAGTTTGCGCCAACTCTCAATGTGAGAAAGGGCAATGCACGGTACCGAAGACGCTAGCAAGGATGGAAGGGTGAGAGTGCATATAATCCATGGACTCAACATTAGTCATAAAGAATTCACATACTTATTGCAAAAATCTACAAGTCATCAAAAACCTCAGTACTATGCGCATGCTCCTAGGGGGATAGATTGGTAGGAAAAGACCATCGCTCGTCCCCGACCGCCACTCATAAGGAGGACAATCAAATAACACCTTATGTTTTAAATTTGTTACATAACGTTTACCATACGTGCATGCTACGGGACTTGCAAACTTCAACACAAGCATTTCTCAATTTCACAACTACTCAACTAGCACGACTTTGATATTATTACCTCCATATCTCAAAACAATCATCAAGCATCAAACTTATCTTAGTATTCAAAACACTCATAAGAATTTTTTTACTAATCTTGAATACCTAGCATATTAGGATTTTAAGCAAATTACCATGCTATTTAAGACTCTCAAAATAATCCAAGTGAAGCATGAGAGTTCATCTATTTCTTCAAAATAAAACTACCACCATGCTCTAAAAGGTATAAGTGAAGCACTAGAGCAAATGATAAACTACTCCGAAAGATATAAGTGAAGATCAATGAGTAGTTGAATAATTATGCAACTATGTGAAGACTCTCTAACATTTAATAATTTCGGATCTTGGTATTTTATTCAAACAGCAAGCAAAACTAAATAAAATGACATTCTATGAATGGCAAACATCATGTGAAGAAGCAAAAACTTAGGATCAACCAAAACTAACCGATAGTTGTTGAAGAAGAAAGATGGGATGCCAACCAGGGCATCCCCAAGCTTAGACTCTTGAGAATTCTTGAAATATTATCTTGGGGTTCCTTGGGAATCCCCAAGATTGAGCTTTTGTGTCTCCTTAATTCCTCTCATATCACTATCTCCCTAAATCTCAAAAGCTTCATCCACACAAAACTCAACAAGGACTCGTGAGATAAGTTAGTATAAACCATTGCAAAAACCTTATCATACTCTACTGTAGAAAATCACTAAAATTATTATTAAACATTGCATACTAAATGCCTCTGCATATTTAATAGTCCTATCCTCAAATAGAATCATTAAAGAAGCAAACATATGCAAACAATGCAAACATAACAGCAATCTGCCTAAACAGGACAGTCTGTAAAGAATGCAGCAACATCCATACTTCCCTAGCTCCAAAAATTATGAAAGAAAATTCCCACTGTAGTAAATTTATCAGAGCTTAATATGAAAAAGGTTTCAACATTTTATCACATTCTGACTTTTCTAGGGAATTATAGCAACAGCGGTAAACTTTCTGTTTTCAAACAGCAACATGTATACTTGTAACCTAGGCATAGTAAAGGCTATCAATGCCACTTTTATTGAAATAAAAGATGCAAAACATTGTTCTAAATAACAGCAAGCAAATCCTAACAAAATAAATTGACGCTCCAAGCAAAACACATATCATGTGGTGAATAAAAATATAGCTCCAAGTAAAGTTACCGATAAACGAAGACGAAAGAGGGGATGCCTTCCGGGGCATCCCCAAGCTTAGGCTCTTAGCTATCCTTGAATATTACCTTGGGGTGCCTTGGGCATCCCCAAGCTTAGGCTCTTCCCACTCCTTATTCCATAGTCCATCGAATCTTTAACCAAAACTTGAAAACTTCACAACACAAAACTTAACAGAAAACTCGTAAGCTCCGTTAGCAAAAGAAAAGAAAACACTACTTCAAGGTACTGTAATGAACTCATTCTTTATTTATATTGGTGTTAAACCTACTGCATTCCAACTTATCTATGGTTTATAAACTATTTTACTAGCCATAGATTCATCAAAATAAGCAAACAACACATAGAAAATAGAATCTGTCAAAAACAGAACAGTCTGTAGTAATCTGTAACTAACGCAAGCTTCTGGAACCCCAAAAATTCTAAAATAAATTGCTGGACCTGAGTAATGTGTCTATTAATCATCTGAAAAAATTATTAACTAAATAGCACTCTCCAAATAAAAATAGCAGCAATTCTCGTGAGCGCTAAAGTTTCTGTTTTTTACAGCATGATCGCAAAGACTTTCCCCAAGTCTTCCCAAAGGTTCTACTTGGCACAAACACTAATTAAAAGCATAAAAACTTAATCATAACAGAGGCTAGATAAATTATTTATTATTAAGCAAGAGCAAAAAGTAAAGAACAAGAATAGGGTTGGGTTGCCTCCCAACAAGCGCTATCGTTTAACGCCCCTAGCTAGGCATGATTATTTCAACGATGCTCACATAAAGGATAAGATTTGAAACATAAAGAGAGCATCATGAATAATATGACTAGCACATTTAAGTCTAACCCACTTCCTATGCATAGGGATTTTGTGATCAAACAACTTGTGGGAACAAGAATCAACTTGCATAGGATGGTAAAACAAGCATAACTTCAAAACTTTAAGCACATAGAGAGGAAACTTGATATTATTGCCATTCCTACAAGCATATATTCCTCCCTCATAATAATTTTCAGTAGCATCATGAATGAATTCAACAATATAACTATCACATAAAGCACTCTTTTCATGATCTACAAGCATATAAATTTTACTACTCTCCACACCAGCAAAATTCTTCTCATGAATAATAGTGGGAGCAAACTCAACAAAATAACTATCATGTGATTGAAAATTAAGATCAAGATGAAAAGTTTCATGATTATCATTATTCTTAAAGCATATGTGTCATCACAATAATCATCATAAATAGGAGGCATGCTTTCATCATAATAAATTTGCTCATCAAAACTTGGGGGACAAAAAATATCATCTTCATCAAACATAGCTTCCCCAAGCTTGTGGCTTTGAATATCATTAGCATCATGGATATTCAAGGAATTCATACTAACAACATTGCAATAATGCTCATCATTCAAATATTTAGTGCCAAACATTTTATAGATTTCTTCTTCTAGCACTTGAGCACAATTATCCTTTCCATCATACTCACGAAAGATATTAAAAAGGTGAAGCGTATGAGACAAACTCAATTCTATTTTTTTATAAACTAAACTAGTGATAAAACAAGAAACTAAAAGACTCGGTTGCAAGATCTAAAGATATACCTTCAAGCACTCACCTCCCCGGCAACGGCGCCAGAAAAGAGCTTGATGTCTACTACACGACCTTCTTCTTATAGACGTTGTTGGGCCTCCAAGTGCAGAGGTTTGTAGGACAGTAGCAAATTTCCCTTAAGTGGATGACCTAAGGTTTATCAATCCGTAGGAGCCATAGGATGAAGATGGTCTCTCTCAAGCAACCCTGCAACCAAATAACAAAGAGTCTCTTGTGTCCCCAACACACCCAATACAATGGTAAATTGTATAGGTGCACTAGTTCGGCGAAGAGATGGTGAAACAAGTGATATATGGATAGTAGATAAAGGTATTTGTAATCTGAAATAATAAAAACAGCAAGGTAGCAAGTGATAAAAGTGAGCATAAACGATATTGCAATGATAGGAAATAAGTCCTAGGGTTCATACTTTCGCTAGTGTAAGTTCCCTCAACAATAATATCATAATTGGATCACATAACTATCCCTCAACATGCAACAAAGAGTCACTCCAAAGTCACTAATGTTGGGGAACGTAGTAGAATTTTTTAAAATTTTCTACGCATCACCAAGATCAATCTATGGAGTCATCTAGCAACGAGGGAGAGGGGAGTGCATCTACATACCCTTGTAGATCGCGCGCGGAAGCGTTCAAGAGAACGGGGTTGATGGAGTCGTACTCGTCGTGATCCAAATCACCGATGACCTAGCACCGAACGGACGGCACCTCCACGTTCAACACACGTACGGTTGGGAAGATGTCTCCTCCAACTTGATCCAGCAAGGGGGAAGGAGAGGTTGATGAAGATCCAGCAGCACGACAGCGTGGTGGTGGAAGCAACGGTGATCTCGGCAGGGCTTCGCCAAGCTCGGGGAGAGGAAGGAGTGTCACGGGAATGAGAGGGAGGCGCCAGGGGCTAGGGTCCGGCTGCCCTCCCTCCCCCCACTATTTATAGGACCCCTAAGGGGGGCGCCGGCCCTAGGAGATTGAATCTCTAAGGGGGGGGCGGTGGCCAAGGGGGGTGGAGTGCCCCCCAAGCCAAGTGGGGCACCCCCACCCCTAGGGTTTCGAACCCTAGGCGCAGGGGAGGCCCATGGGGGGCGCACCAGCCCATCTGGGGCTGGTTCCCCTCCCACTTCAGCCCATGGGGCCCTCCATGATAGGTGGCCCCACCCGGTGGACCCCCGGGACCCTTCCGGTGGTCCCGGTACAACACCGATTACCCTGAAAACCTTCTCGATGGCCGAAACTTGACTTCCTATATATAAATCTTCACCTCCGGACCAATCCGGAGCTCCTCGTGATGTCTGGGATCTCATCTGGGACTCCGAACAACTTTCGGGTTACCGTATACTAATATCTCAACAACCCTAGCGTCACCGAACCTTAAGTGTGTAGACCCTACGGGTTCGGGAGACACGCAGACATGACCGAGACGACTCTCCGGTCAATAACCAACAGCGGGATCTGGATACCCATGTTGGCTCCCACATGCTCCTCGATGATCTCATCGGATGAACCATGATGTCGAGGATTCGATCAATCCCGTATACAATTCCCTTTGTCAATCGGTACGTTACTTGCCCGAGACTCGATCGTCGGTATCCCAATACCTCGTTCAATCTCGTTACCGGCAAGTCACTTTACTCATACCGTAATGCATGATCATGTGATCAACCACTTGGTCACATTGAGCTCATTATGATGATGCATTACCGAGCGGGCCTAGAGATACCTCTCCATCATATGGAGTGACAAATCCCAGTCTCGATTCGTGCCAACCCAACATACACTTTCGGAGATACCTGTAGTGTACCTTTATAGTCACCCAGTTACATTGTGACGTTTGGCACACCCAAAGCACTCCTACGGTATCCAGGAGTTGCACAATCTCATGGGCTAAGGAAATGATACTTGACATTCGGAAAGCTATAGCAAACGAACTACACGATCTTTGAGCTATGCTTAGGATTGGGTCTTGTCCATCACATCATTCTCCTAATGTTGTGATCCCGTTATCAATGACATCCAATGTCCATAGTCAGGAAACCATGACTATCTTTCGATCAACGAGCTAGTCAACTAGAGGCTCACTAGGGACGTGTTGTGGTCTATGTATTCACACATGCATTACGATTTCCGGATAACACAATTATAGCATGAACAATAGACAATTATCATGAACAAAGAAATATAATAATAACCATTTTATTATTGCCTCTAGGGCATATTTCCAACAGTCTCCCACTTGCACTAGAGTCAATAGTCTAGTTACATTGTGATGAATCGAACACCCATGCAGTTCTGGTGTTGATCATGTTTTGCTCTAGGTAGAGGTTTAGTCAATGGATCTGCCACATTCAGGTCCGTATGTACTTTACAAATATCTATGTCTCCATTTTGAACACTTTCACGAATGGAGTTGAAGCGACGCTTGATATGCCTGGTCTTCCTATGAATCCTGGGCTCCTTGGCAAGGGCAATAGCTCCAGTGTTGTCACTGTTGGGTTTCGTAGTAATTTCAAAAAAAATCCTACGCACACGCAAGATCATGGTGATGCATAGCAACGAGAGGGGGAGAGTTTGATCTACGTACCCTTGTAGATCGACAACGGAAGCATTAACTTGGTTGATGTAGTCGCACGTCTTCACGGCCCGACCGATCAAGCACCAAAACTACGACACCTCCGAGTTCTAGCACACGTTCAGCTCGATGACGATCCCCGGACTCCGATCCAGCAAAGTGTCGGGGAAGAGTTCCGTCAGCACGACAGCGTGGTGACGATCTTGATGTACTACTGTCGCAGGGCTTCGCCTAAGCACCACTACAATATTATCGAGGTCTATGGTGGAAGGGGGCACCGCACACGGCTAAGAATATGATCACGTGGATCAACTTGTGTCTCTAGGGGGTGCCCCTGCCTCCGTATATAAAGGCTCAAAGGGGGGGGGGCGGACAAGGTGTGGCGCGCCAGGAGGAGTCCTACTCCCTCTGGGAGTAGGACTCTGTTGGGGAACGTTGCAGAAAACAAAAATTTTCCTACGGTTTCACCAAGATCCATCTAGGAGTTCATATAGCAACGAGTGATCAGATTGCATCTACATACATTTGCAGATCACACGTGGAAGTGTTCAAAGAATGGGGATGAGGAAGGCGTACTCGACGTGATCCAAATCACCGGAGATCCTAGCGCCGAACGGACGACACCTCCGCGTTCAACACACGTACGGTCAGCGTAATGTCTCCTTCTTCTTGATCCAGCAAGGGGGAAGGAGAGGTTGAGGAAGATGGCTCCAACAGCAGCACGACGGCGTGGTGGTTGTGGAGCTGCAGTACTCCGGCAGGGCTTCGCCAAGCACTATGGAGGAGGAGGATGTGTTGGAGAGGGAGAGGGAGGCACCAAAGGCGTGGATTGAGAGGCCCTCCTTCCCCCACTATATATAGGGATCCTGGGGGGGGCGGCCCTAGGATATCCAATCTCCTAGGGGGGCGGCGGCCAAGGGAGGAATCCCTCCTCCCCAAGGCACCTAGGAGGTGCCTTCCCCCTTTGGGACTCTTCCCTTCCTTATCTCTTGGCGCATGGGCCTCTTGGGGATGGTGCCCTTGGCCCATATGGGCCAAGGCGCACCCCCTACAGCCCATGTGGCCCCCCGGGGCAGGTGGCCCCACCCGGTGGACCCCCGGGACCCTTCCGGTGGTCCCGGTACAATACCGGTGACCTCGAAACTTGTCCCGATGGCCGAAATAGCACTTCCTATATATAATTCTTTACCTCCGGACCATTCCGGAACTCCTCGTGACGTCCGGGATCTCATCCAGGACTCCGAACAACATTCGGGTTACTGCATATACATATCCCTACAACCCTAGCGTCACCGAACCTTAAGTGTGTAGACCCTACGGGTTCGGGAGACATGTAGACATGACCGAGATCGCTCTCCGGTCAATAACCAACAGCGGGATCTGGATACCCATGTTGGCTCCCACATGCTCCTCGATGATCTCATCGGATGAACCACGATGTCAAGGATTCAAGCAACCCCATATACATTTCCCTTTGTCAATCGGTATGTTACTTGCCCGAGATCCGATCGTCGGTATCCCAATACCTCGTTCAATCTCGTTACCGGCAAGTTACTTTACTCGTACCGTAATGCATGATCCCGTGACCAGACACTTGGTCACTTTGAGCTCATTATGATGATGCATTACCGAGTGGGCCCAGTGATACCTCTCCGTCATACGGAGTGACAAATCCCAGTCTTGATCCGTGTCAACCCAACACACACTTTCGGAGATACCCGTAGTATACCTTTATAGTCACCCAATTACGTTGTGACGTTTGGTACACCCAAAGCACTCCTACGGTATCCGGGAGTTACACGATCTCATGGTCTAAGGAAAAGATACTTGACATTGGAAAACTCTAGCAAACGAACTATACGATCTTATGCTATGTTTAGGATTGGGTCTTGTCCATCACATCATTCTCCTAATGATGTGATCTCGTTATCAGTGACATCCAATGTCCATAGTCAGGAAACCATGACTATCTGTTGATCAACGAGCTAGTCAACTAGAGGCTTACTAGCGACATGTTGGTGTCTATTATTCACACATGTATTACGATTTCCGGATAACACAATTATAGCATGAATAAAAGACAATTATCATGAACAAGGAAATATAATAATAATGCTTTTATTATTGCCTCTAGGGCATATTTCCAACAGTCTCCCACTTGCACTAGAGTCAATAATCTAGTTACATTGTGATGAATCGAACACCCATGGAATTCTGGTGTTGATCATGTTTTGCTCTAGGGAGAGGTTTAGTCAACGGATCTGCTACATTCAGGTCCGTATGTACTTTACAAATATCTATGTCTGTTGGGGAACGTTGCAGAAAACAAAAAAATTCCTACGGTTTCACCAAGATCCATCTATGAGTTCATCTAGCAACGAGTGATTGGATGCATCTACGTACCTTGTAGATCGCGAGCGGAAGCGTTCAAAGAACGGGGATGAGGAAGGCGTACTCGACGTGATCCAAATCACCGGAGATCCTAGCGTCGAACGGACGGCACCTCCACGTTCAACACACGTACGGTCAGCATAACGTCTCCTCCTTCTTGATCTAGCAAGGGGAAGGAGAGGTTGAGGAAGATGGCTCCAGCAGCAGCATGACGGCGTGGTGGTGGTGGAGCTGCAGTACTCCGGCAGGGCTTCGCCAAGCACTATGGAGGAGGAGGATGTGTTGGAGAGGGAGAGGGAGGCACCAAAGATGTGTTATTAGAGGCCCTCCTTTCCCCACTATATATAGGGAGTCCAAGGGGGGGCGCCGGCCCTAGGAGATCCAATCTCCTAGGGGGGTGCGGCCAAGGGGAGGAATCCCTCCTCCCCAAGGCACCTAGGAGGTGCCTTCCCCCTTTGGGACTCTTCCCTTCTTGAACCCTAGGCGCATGGGCCTCTTGGGGCTGGTGCCCTTGGCCCATATAGGCCAAGGCGCACCCCCTACAGCCCATGTGCCCCCCAGGGCAGGTGGCCCCACCCGGTGGACACCCGGGACCCTTCCGGTGGTCCCAGTACAATACCGGTGACCCCGGAACTTGTCCCGATGCCCGAAATAGCACTTCCTATATATAATTATTTACCTCCGGACCATTCCGGAACTCCTCGTGACGTCTGGGATCTCATCCGGGACTCCGAACAACATTCAGGTTACTGCATATAAATATCCCTACAACCCTAGCGTCACCGAACCTTAAGTGTGTAGACCCTACGGGTTCGGGAGACATGTAGACATGACCGAGATGACTCTCCGGACAATAACCAACAGCGGGATCTGGATACCCATGTTGGCTCCCACATGCTCCTCGATGATCTCATCGGATGAACCACGATGTCGAGAATTCAAGCAACCCCGTATACAATTCCCTTTGTCAATCGGTATGTTACCTGCCCGAGATCTGATCGTCGGTATCCCAATACCTCGTTCAATCTCGTTACCGGCAAGTCACTTTACTCGTACCGTAATGCATGATCCCATGACCAGACACTTGGTCACTCTGAGCTCATTATGATGATGCATTACCGAGTGGGCCCAGTGATACCTCTCCATCATACGGAGTGACAAATCCCAGTCTTGATCCGTGTCAACCCAACAGACACTTTCGGAGATACCCGTAGTATACCTTTATAGTCACCCAGTTATGTTGTGACATTTGGTATACCCAAAGCACTCCTACGGTATCCGGGAATTACACGATCTCATGGTCTAAGGAAAGGATACTTGACATTGGAAAACTCTAGCAAACGAACTATACGATCTTGTGCTATGTTTAGGATTGGGTCTTGTCCATCACATCATTCTCCTAATGATGTGATCTCGTTATCAATGACATCCAATGTCCATAGTCAGGAAACCATGACTATCTGTTGATCAACGAGCTAGTCAACTAGAGGCTTACTAGGGACATGTTGGTGTCTATTATTCACACATGTATTACGATTTCCGGATAATACAATTATAGCATGAATAAAGACAATTATCATGAACAAGGAAATATAATAATAATGATTTTATTATTGCCTCTAGGGCATATTTCCAATAGTCCCCCACTTGCACTAGAGTCAATAATCTAGTTACATTGTGATGAATCGAACACCCATGGAATTCTGGTGTTGATCTTGTTTTGCTCTAGGGAGAGGTTTAGTCAACGGATCTGCTGCATTCAGGTCCGTGTGTACTTTACAAATATCTATGTCTCCATCTTGAACATTTTCACGAATGGAGTTGAAGCGACGCTTGATGTGCCTTGTCTTCTTGTGAAACCTGGGCTCCTTGGCAAGAGCAATAGCTCCAGTGTTGTCACAGAAGAGCTTGATCGGCCCCGACGCATTGGGTATGACTCCTAGGTCGGTGATGAACTCCTTCACCCAAATTGCTTCATGCGCTGCCTCCGAGGCTGCCATGTACTCCGCTTCACATGTAGATCCCGCCACGACGCTCTGCTTGCAACTGCACCAGCTTACTGCCCCACCATTCAAAATATACACGTATCCGGTTTGTGACTTAGAGTCATCCAGATCTGTGTCGAAGCTAGCGTCGACGTAACCCTTTACGACGAGCTCTTCGTCACCTCCATAAACGAGAAACATTTCGTTAGTCCTTTTCAGGTACTTCAGGATATTCTTGACCGCTGTCCAAGGTTCCTTGCCGGGATTACTTTGGTACCTTCCTACCAAACTTACGGCAAGGTTTACATCAGGTCTGGTACACAGCATGGCATACATAATAGAACCTATGGCTGAGGCATAGGGGATGACACTCATCTCTTCTATATCTTCTGCCGTGGTCGGACATTGAGTTGAGCTCAATTTCACACCTTGCAACACAGGCAAGAACCCCTTCTTAGACTGATCCATATTGAACTTCTTCAATATCTTATCAAGGTATGTGCTTTGTGAAAGACCTATGAGGCGTCTTGATCTATCTCGGTAGATCTTGATGCCTAATATATAAGCAGCTTCTCCAAGGTCCTTCATTGAAAAACTCTTATTCAAGTAGGCCTTTATGCTCTCCAAGAGCTCTATATCATTTCTCATCAAAAGTATGTCATCTACATATAATATGAGAAATGCTACAGAGCTCCCACTCACTTTCTTGTAAACGCAGGCTTCTCCATAAGTCTGTGTAAACCCAAACGCTCTGATCATCTCATCAAAGCGAATGTTCCAACTCCGAGATGCTTGCACCAGCCCATAAATCGAGCGTTGGAGCTTGCACACCTTGTCAGCATTCTTAGGATCGACAAAACCTTCCGGCTGCATCATATACAATTCTTCCTTAAGGAAACCATTAAGGAATGCCGTTTTGACGTCCATTTGCCATATTTCATAATCATAGAATGCGGCAATTGCTAACATGATTCGGATGGACTTTAGCTTTGCTACTGGTGAGAAAGTCTCATCGTAGTCAACCCCTTGAACTTGTCGATAACCCTTAGCGACAAGCCAAGCTTTATAGATGGTCACATTACCATCCGCGTCTGTCTTCTTCTTAAAGATCCATTTATTTTCTATGGCTCGCCGCTCAACGGGCAAGTCAGTCAAAGTCCATACTTCGTTTTCATACATGGATCCTATCTCGGATTTCATGGCTTCTAGCCATTTGTCAGAATCCGGGCCCGCCATCGCTTCTTCATAGTTCGAAGGTTCGCCGTTGTCTAACAACATGATTTCCAAGACAGGGTTGCCGTACCACTCTGGTGCGGAACGTGTCCTTGTGGACCTTCGAATTTCAGTAGGAGCTTGATCAGAAGTATCTTGATCATCATCATTAACTTCCTCTCTAGTCGGTGCAGGCACCTCAGGAACATTTTCTTGAGTTGCGCCATTTTCTGGTTCAAGAGGTAATACTTCATCAAGTTCTACTTTCCTCCCACTTACTTCTTTCGAGAGAAACTCTTTCTCTAGAAAGGACCCATTCTTGGCAACAAAGATCTTGCCTTCGGATCTGAGGTAGAAGGTATACCCAATAGTTTCTTTAGGGTATCCTATGAAGACGCATTTTTCCGATTTGGGTTCGAGCTTTTCAGGTTGAAGTTTCTTGACATAAGCATCGCATCCCCAAACTTTTAGAAACGACAGCTTAGGTTTCTTCCCAAACCATAATTCAAACGGTGTCGTCTCAACGGATATCGACGGAGCCCTATTTAAAGTGAATGCGGCAGTCTCTAAAGCATAGCCCCAAAAAGATAGCGGTAAATCGGCAAGAGACATCATAGATCGCACCATATCTAATAGAGTGCGATTATGACGTTCGGACACACCATTACGCTGAGGTGTTCCAGGTGGCGTGAGCTGTGAAACTATTCCACATTTTCTTAAGTGTGTGCCAAACTCGTGACTCAAGTATTCTCCTCCACGATCTGATCGCAGGAACTTGATTTTCCTGTCACGTTGATTCTCAACCTCACTCTGAAATCCCTTGAACTTTTCAAAGGTCTCAGACTTGTGTTTCATTAAGTAGACATACCCATATCTACTCAAGTCATCAGTGAGGGTGAGAACATAACGATAGCCACCGCGAGCCTCAACACTCATTGGACCGCACACATCAGTATGTATGATTTCCAATAAGTTGGTTGCTCGCTCCATTGTTCCTGAGAACGGAGTCTTGGTCATTTTACCCATGAGGCATGGTTCGCATGTGTCAAATGATTCGTAATCAAGAGACTCTAAAAGTCCATCAGCATGGAGCTTCTTCATGCGTTTGACACCTATGTGACCAAGGCGGCAGTGCCACAAGTATGTGGGACTATCATTATCAACCTTATATCTTTTGGTACTCACACTATGAATATGTGTAGCATTACGCTCGAGATTCATTAAGAATAAACCATTTACCATTGGAGCATGACCATAAAACATATCTCTCATATAAATAGAACAACCATTATTCTCGGATTTAAATGAGTAGCCATCTCGAATAAACGAGATCCTGATACAATGTTCATGCTCAAAGCTGGTACTAAATAACAATTATTGAGGTTTAAAACTAATCCCGTAGGTAAATGCAGAGGTAGCGTGCCGACGGCGATCACATCGACCTTGGAACCATTCCCGACGCGCATCGTCACCTCGTCCTTCGCCAGTCTCCGCTTATTCCGCAGCTCCTGCTTTGAGTTACAAATGTGAGCAACTGCACCGGTATCAAATACCCAGGAGCTACTACGAGTACTGGTAAGGTACACATATTATACATGTATATCACATATACCTTTCGTTTTGCCGGCCTTCTTGTCCGCTAAGTATTTGGGGCAGTTCTGCTTCCAGTGACCACTTTCCTTGCAATAAAAGCACTCAGTCTCGGGCTTGGGTCCATTCTTTGGCTTCTTCCCGGCAGCTTGCTTGCCGGGCGCGGCAACTCCCTTGCCGTCTTTCTTGAAGGTTTTCTTACCCTTGCCTTTCTTGAACTTAGTGGTTTTATTCACCATCAACACTTGATGTTCCTTTTTGACTTCTACCTCTGCTGATTTCAGCATTGCAAATACTTCAGGAATGGTCTTTTCCATCCCCTGCATATTGAAGTTCATCACAAAGCTCTTGTAGCTCGGTGGAAGCGACTGAAGGATTCTGTCAATGACCGCGTCATCCGGGAGATTAACTCCCAGCTGAGTTAAGCGGTTATGTAACCCAGACATAGTGAGTATGTGCTCACTGACAGAACTGTTTTCCTCCATCTTACAGCTGAAGAACTTGTCAGAGACTTGAAATCTCTCGACCCGGGCATGAGCTTGGAAAACCATTTTCAGCTCTTCGAACATCTCATATGCTCCGTGTCTCTCAAAACGCTTTTGGAGCCCCGGCTCTAAGCTGTAAAGCATGCCGCACTGAACAAGGGATTAGTCATCGGTACGTGCCTGCCAAGCATTCATAACGTCTTGTTCTGCAGGGAGAACAGGTGCATCACCTAGCAGTGCTTGTAGGGCATAATCTTTCTTGGCAGCTATGAGGATGATCCTCAGGTTCCGGACCCAGTCCGTGTAGTTGCTGCCATCGTCTTTCAGCTTGGTTTTCTCTAGGAACGCGTTGAAGTTGAGGACTACGTTGGCCATTTGATCTACAAGACATATTGTAAAATATTTAGACTAAGTTCATGATAATTAAGTTCATCTAATCAAATTATAATGAACTCCCACTCAGATAGACATCCCTCCAGTCATCTAAGTATAACATGATCCGAGTTAACTAGGCCGTATCCGATCATCACGTGAGACGGACTAGTCAACATCGGTGAACATCTTCATGTTGATCGTATCTTCTATACGACTCATGCTCGACCTTTCGGTCTTATGTGTTCCGAGGCCATGTCTATACATGCTAGGCTCGTCAAGTCAACCTAAGTGTTTGCATGTGTAAATCTTTCTTACACCCGTTGTATGTGAACGTTAGAATCTATCACACCCGATCATCACGTGGTGCTTCGAAACAACGAACTGTTGCAACGGTGCACAGTTAGGGGGAACACTTTCTTGAAATTATTATGAGGGATCATCTTATTTACTACTGTCGTTCTAAGTAAACAAGATGCAAAAACATGATAAACATCACATGCAATCAAATAATAATAGTTACATGATATGGCCAATATCACATAGCTCCTTTAATCTCCATCTTGGGGCTCCATGATCATTTTGTCACCGGCATGACACCATGATCTCTATCATCATGATCTCCATCATCGTGTCTCCATGAAGTTGCTCGCCAACTATTACTTCTACTACTATGGCTAACGCGTTTAGCAATAAAGTAAAGTAATTTACATGGCGTTTCTCAATGACACGCAGGTCATACAAAAAATAAAGACAACTCCTATGGCTCCTGCCAGTTGTCATACTCATCGACATGCAAGTCGTGATTCCTATTACAATAGCATGAACATCTCATACATCACATATAGGTCATTCATCATTCATCACAACTTTGGCCATATCATATCACAAAGTACTTGCTGCAAAAACAAGTTAGACGTCCTCTAATTGTTGTTGCATGTTTTACGTGGCTGAAGTAGGGTTCTAGCAAGAACGTTTTCTTACCTACGTGAAAGCCACAACGTGATTTGTCAACTTCTATTTACCCTTCATAAGGACCCTTTTCATCGAATCCGCTCCAACTAAAGTGGGACATACAGACACCCGCCAGCCACCTTATGCAACTAGTGCATGTTAGTCGGTGGAACCGGTCTCACGTAAGCGTACGTGTAAGGTTGGTCCAGGCCGCTTCATCCCACAATACCTTTGAAGCAAGATAAGACTAGTAGCGGCATGAAAGTTGACAACATCAACGCCCACAACAAATTGTGTTCTACTCCTGCAAGAGAACTACGCATAGACCTAGCTCATGATGCCACTGTTGGGGAACGTTGCAGAAAACAAAAATTTTCCTACGGTTTCACCAAGATCCGTCTATGAGTTCATCTAGCAACGAGTGATTGGGTGCATCTACGTACCTTGTAGATCGCGAGCGGAAGCGTTCAAAGAACGGGGATGAGGAAGGCGTACTCGACATGATCCAAATCACCGGAGATCCTAGCGCCGAACGGACGGCACCTCCGCGCTCAACACACGTACGGTCAGCGTAACATCTCATCCTTCTTGATCCAGCAAGGAGAAGGAGAGGTTGAGGAAGATGGCTCCAGCAGCAGCACGACGATGTGGTGGTGGTGGAGCTGCAGTACTCCGGCAGGGCTTCGCCAAGCACTATGGAGGAGGAGGATGTGTTGGAGAGGGAGAGGGAGGCACCAAAGATGTGTTATTAGAGGCCCTCCTTTCCCCACTATATATAGGGAGTCCAAGGGGGGGGGGGCGCCGGCCCTAGGAGATCCAATCTCCTAGGGGGGTGCGGCCAAGGGGAGGAATCCCTCCTCCCCAAGGCACCTAGGAGGTGCCTTCCCCCTTTGGGACTCTTCCCTTCTTGAACCCTAGGCGCATGGGCCTCTTGGGGTTGGTGCCCTTGGCCCATATAGGCCAAGGCGCATCCCCTACAACCCATGTGGCCCCCCGGGGCAGGTGGCCCCACCCGGTGGACCCCCGGGACCCTTCCGGTGGTCCCGGTACAATACCGGTGACCCTGAAACTTGTCCCGATGCCTGAAATAGCACTTCCTATATATAATTCTTTACCTCCGAACCATTCCGGAACTCCTCGTGACGTCCGGGATCCCATCCGGGACTCCTAACAACATTCGGGTTACTGCACATACATATCCCTACAACCCTAGCGTCACCGAACCTTAAGTGTGTAGACCCTACGGGTTCGGGAGACATGTACACATGACCGAGATGACTCTCCGGTCAATAACCAACAGCAGGATCTGGATACCCATGTTGGCTCCCACATGCTCCTCGATGATCTCATCGGATGAACCACGATGTCGAGGATTCAAGCAACCCCGTATACAATTCCCTTTGTCAATCGGTATGTTACTTGCCCGAGATCTGATCGTCGGTATCCCAATACCTCGTTCAATCTCGTTACCGGCAAGTCACTTTACTCGTACCATAATGCATGATCCCGTGACCAGACACTTGGTCACTCTAAGCTCATTATGATGATGCATTACCGAGTGGGCCCGGTGATACCTCTCCGTCATACGGAGTGACAAATCCCAGTCTTGATCCGTGTCAACCCAACAGACACTTTCGGAGATACCCGTAGTATACCTTTATAGTCACCCAGTTACGTTGTGACGTTTGGTATACCCAAAGCACTCCTACGGTATCCGGGAGTTACACGATCTCATGGTCTAAGGAAAGGATACTTGATATTGGAAAACTCTAGCAAACGAACTATACGATCTTGTGCTATGTTTAGGATTGGGTCTTGTCCATCACATCATTCTCCTAATGATGTGATCTCGTTATCAATGACATCCAATGTCCATAGTCAGGAAACCATGACTATCTGTTGATCAACGAGCTAGTCAACTAGAGGCTTACTAGGGACATGTTGGTGTCTATTATTCACACATGTATTACGATTTCCGGATAATACAATTATAGCATGAATAAAGACAATTATCATGAACAAGGAAATATAATAATAATGATTTTATTATTGCCTCTAGGGCATATTTCCAACAATGTCTCCATCTTGAACATTTTCACGAATGGAGTTGAAACGACGCTTGATGTGCCATGTATTCTTGTGAAACCTGGGCTCCTTGGCAAGTGCAATAGCTCCAGTGTTGTCACAGAAGAGCTTGATCGGACCCGACGCATTGGGTATGACTCCTAGGTCGGTGATGAACTCCTTCACCCAAATTGCTTCATGCGCTGCCTCCGAGGCTGCCATGTACTCCGCTTCACATGTAGATCCCGCCACGATGCTCTGCTTGCAACTGCACCAGCTTACTGCCCCACCATTCAAAATATACACGTATCTGGTTTGTGACTTTGAGTCATCCAGATCTGTGTCGAAGCTAGCGTCAACGTAACCCTTTATGACGAGCTCTTCGTCACCTCCATAGACGAGAAACATTTCCTTAGTCCTTTTCAGGTACTACATGATATTCTTGACCGCTGTCTAGTGTTCCTTGCCGGGATTACTTTGGTACCTTCCTACCAAACTTACGGCAAGGTTTACATCAGGTCTGGTACACAGCATGGCATACATAATAGAACCTATGGCTGAGGCATAGGGGATGACACTCATCTCTTCTATATCTTCTGCCGTGGTCGAACATTGAGCTGAGCTCAATTTCACACCTTGCAACACAGGCAAGAACCCCTTCTTAGACTGATCCATATTGAACTTCTTCAGTATCTTATCAAGGTATGTGCTTTGTGAAAGACCTATGAGGTGTCTTGATCTATCTCTATAGATCTTGATGCCTAATATATATGCAGCTTCTCCAAGGTCATTCATTGAAAAACTCTTATTCAAGTAGGCCTTAATGCTGTCCAAGAGTTCTATATCATTTCCCATCAAAAGTATGTCATCTACATATAATATGAGAAATGCTATAGAGCTCCCACTCACTTTCTTGTAAACACAGGCTTCTCCATAAGTCTGCGTAAACCCAAATGCTTTGATCATCTCATCAAAGCGAATGTTCCAACTCCGAGATGCTTGCACCAGCCCATAAATCAAGCGTTGGAGCTTGCACACCTTGTCAGCATTCTTAGGATCGACAAAACCTTCCGGCTGCATCATATACAATTCTTCCTTAAGGAAACCATTAAGGAATGCCATTTTGACGTCCATTTGCCATATCTCATAATCATAGAATGCAGCAATTGCTAACATGATTCGGACGGACTTTAGCTTCACTACCGGTGAGAAAGTCTCATCGTAGTCAACCCCTTGAACTTGTCGATAACCCTTAGCGACAAGCCGAGCTTTATAGATGGTCACATTACCATCCGCGTTTGTCTTCTTCTTAAAGATCCATTTATTTTCTATGGCTCGCCGCTCAACGGGCAACTCAGTCAAAGTCCATACTTCGTTTTCATACATGGATCCTATCTCGGATTTCATGGATTCTAGCCATTTGTCGGAACCCGGGCCCGCCATCGCTTCTTCATAGTTCGAAGGTTCACCGTTGTCTAACAACATAATTTCCAAGACATGGTTGCCGTACCACTCTGGTGCGGAACGTGTCCTTTTGGACCTTCGAATTTCAGTAGGAGCTTGATCAGAAGTATCTTGATCATCATCATTAACTTCCTCTCTAGTCGGTGCAGGCACCTCAGGAACATTTTCTTGAGCTGCGCCATTTTCTGGTTCAAGAGGTAATACTTCATCAAGTTCTACTTTCCTCCCACTTACTTCTTTCGAGAGAAACTCCTTCTCTAGAAAGGATCCATTCTTGGCAACAAAAATCTTGCCTTCGGATCTGAGGTAGAAGGTATACCCAATAGTTTCTTTAGGGTATCCTATGAAGACGCATTTTTCCGACTTGGGTTCGAGCTTTTCAGGTTGAAGTTTCTTGACATAAGCATCGCATCCCCAAACTTTTAGAAATCACAGCTTAGGTTTCTTCCCAAACCATAATTCATATGGTGTCGTCTCAACGGATTTCGACGGAGCCCTATTTAAAGTGAATGCGGCAGTCTCTAAAGCATACCCCCAAAAAGATAGCGATAAATCGGTAAGAGACATCATAGGTCGCACCATATCTAATAGAGTGCGATTACGACGTTCGGACACACCATTACGCTGAGGTCTTCCAGGCGGCGTGAGCTATGGAACTATTCCACATTTTTTTAAGTGTGTGCCAAACTCATGACTCAAGTATTCTCCTCCACGATCTGATCGCAGGAACTTGATTTTCCTGTCACGTTGATTCTCAACCTCACTCTGAAATTCCTTGAATTTTCAAAGGTCTCAGACTTGTGTTTCATTAAATAGATATACCCATATCTACTCAAGTCATCAGTGAGGATGAGAACATAACGATAGCCACCGCGAGCCTCAACACTCATTGGACTGCACACATCAGTATGTATGATTTCCAATAAGTTGGTTGCTTGCTCCATTGTTCCTGAGAACGGAGTCTTGGTCATTTTACCCATGAGGCATGGTTCGCACGTGTCAAATGATTCGTAATCAAGAGACTCTAAAAGTCCATCAGCATGGAGCTTCTTCACGCGTTTGACACCTATGTGACCAAGGCGGCAGTGCCACAAGTATGTGTGACTATCATTATCAATCTTACATATTTTGGTACTCACACTATGAACATGTGTAGCATTACGCTCGAGATTCATTAAGAATAAACCATTCACCATCGGAGCATGACCATAAAACATATCTCTCATATAAATAGAACAACCATTATTCTCGGATTTAAATGAGTAGCCATCTCGTATTAAACGAGATCCTGATACAATGTTCATGCTCAAACTTGGCACTAAATAACAATTATTGAGGTTCAAAACTAATCTCGTAGGTAAATGTAGAGGTAGCGTGCCGACGGCGATCACATCGACCTTGGAACCATTCCCGACGCGCATCGTCACCTCGTCCTTCGCCAGTCTCCGCTTATTCCGCAGCTCCTGCTTTGAGTTACAAATGTGAGCAACTGCACCGGTATCAAATACCCAGGAGCTACTACGAGTACGGGTAAGGTACACGTCAATTACATGTATATCACATATACCTTTCATTTTGCCTGCCTTCTTGTCCGCTAAGTATTTGGGGCAGTTCCGCTTCCAGTGACCACTTTCCTTGCAATAAAAGCACTCAGTCTCGGGCTTGGGTCCATTCTTTGGCTTCTTCCCGGCAGCTTGCTTGCCGGGCGCGGCAACTCCCTTGCCGTCTTTCTTGAAGGTTTTCTTACCCTTGCCTTTGTTGAACTTAGTGGTTTTATTCACCATCAACACTTGATGTTCCTCTTTGACTTCTACCTCTGCTGATTTCAGCATTGCAAATACTGCAGGAATGGTCTTTTCCATCCCTTGCATATTGAAGTTCATCACAAAGCTCTTGTAGCTCGGTGGAAGCAACTGAAGGATTCTGTCAATGACCGCGTCATCCGGGAGATTAACTCCCAGCTGAGTCAAGCGGTTATGTAACCCAGACATAGTGAGTATGTGCTCACTGACAGAACTGTTTTCCTCCATCTTACAGCTGAAGAACTTGTCGGAGACTTGATATCTCTCGACCCGGGCATGAGCTTGGAAAACCATTTTCAGCTCTGCGAACATCTCATATGCTCCGTGTCTCTCAAAACGCTTTTGGAGCCCCGGCTCTAAGCTGTAAAGCATGCCGCACTGAACGAGGGAGTAGTCATCGGTACGTGCCTGCCAAACGTTCATAACGTCTTGTTCTGCAGGGAGAACAGGTGCGTCACCCAGCGGTGCTTGTTGGACATAATCTTTCTTGGCAGCTATGAGGATGATCCTCAGGTTCTGGACCCAGTCCGTGTAGTTGCTGCCATCGTCTTTCAGCTTGGTTTTCTCTAGGAACGCGTTGAAGTTGAGGACTACGTTGGCCATTTGATCTACAAGACATATTGTAAATATTTTTAGACTAAGTTCATGATAATTAAGTTCATCTAATCAAATTATTCAATGAACTCCCACTTAGATAGACATCCCTCCTGTAATCTAAGTATAACATGATCCGAGTTAACTAGGCCGTGTCCGATCATCACGTGAGACGGACTAGCCAACATCGGTGAACATCTTCATGTTGATCGTATCTTCTATACGACTCATGCTCGACCTTTCGGTCTTCTGTGTTCCGAGGCCATGTCTGTGCATGCTAGGCTCGTCAAGTCAACCTAAGTGTTTGCATGTGTAAATCTGTCTTACACCCGTTGTATGTGAATGTTGGAATCTATCACACCCGATCATCACGTGGTGCTTCGAAACAACGAACTGTCGCAACGGTGCACAGTTAGGGGGAACACTTTCTTGAAATTATTACGAGGGATCATCTTATTTACTACCGTCGTTCTAAGCAAACAAGATGCAAAAACATGATAAACATCACATGCAATCAAATAATAATAGTGACATGATATGGCCAATATCACATAGCTCCTTTGATCTCCATCTTGGGGCTCCATGATCATTTTGTCACCGGCATGACACCATGATCTCCATCATCGTGTCTCCATGAAGTTGCTCGCCAACTATTACTTCTACTACTATGGCTAACGCGTTTAGCAATAAAGTAAAGTAATTTACATGGCATTTCTCAATGACACGCATGTCATACAAAAAATAAAGACAACTCCTATGGCTCCTGCCGGTTGTCATACTCATCGACATGCAAGTCGTGATTCCTATTACAATGGCATGAACATCTCATACATCACATATATATCATTCATCATTCATCACAACTTTGGCCATATCATATCACGAAGCACTTGCTACAAAAACAAGTTAGACGTCCTCTAATTGTTGTTGCAAGTTTTACGTGGCTGAAATAGGGTTCTAGCAAGAACGTTTTCATACCTACGTGAAAGCCACAATGTGATTTGTCAACTTCTATTTACCCTTCATAAGGACCCTTTTCATCGAATCCGCTCCAACTAAAGTGGGAGAGACAGACACCCGCCAGCCACCTTTATGCAACTTGTGCATGTTAGTCGGTGGAACCGGTCTCACGTAAGCGTACGTGTAAGGTTGGTCCGGGCCGCTTCATCCCACAATACCGTTGAAGCAAGATAAGACTAGTAGCGGCAAGAAAGTTGAAAAACATCTACGCCCACAACAAATTGTGTTCTACTCGCGCAAAGAGAACTACGCATAGACCTAGCTCATGATGCCACTGTTGGGGAACGTTGCAGAAAACAAAAATTTTCCTACGGTTTCACCAAGATCCATCTAGGAGTTCATATAGCAACGAGTGATCGGATTGCATCTACATACCTTTGTAGATCACGCGCGGAAGCGTTCAAAGAACGGGGATGAGGAAGGCGTACTCGACGTGATCCAAATCACCGGAGATCCTAGCGCCGAACGGACGGCACCTCCGCGCTCAACACACGTACGGTCAGCGTAACGTCTCCTTCTTCTTGATCAAGCAAGGGGGAAGGAGAGTTTGAGGAAGATGGCTCCAACAGCAGCACGACGGCGTGGTGGTGGTGGAGCTGCAGTACTCCGGCAGGGCTTCGCCAAGCACTATGGAGGAGGAGGATGTGTTGGAGAGGGAGAGGGAGGCACCAAAGGCGTGGATTGAGAGGCCCTCCTTCCCCCATTATATATAGGGAGCCTAGGGGGGGGGCGCCGGCCCTAGGAGATCCAATCTCCTAGGGGGGCGGCGGCCAAGGGAGGAATCCCTCCTCCCCAAGGCACCTAGGAGGTGCCTTCCCCCTTTGGGACTCTTCCCTTCCTTATCTCTTGGCGCATGGGCCTCTTGGGGCTGGTGCCCTTGGCCCATATGGGCCAAGGCGCACCCCCTACAGCCCATGTGGCCCCCCGGGGCAGGTGGCCCCACCCGGTGGACCCCCGGGACCCTTCCGGTGGTCCTGGTACAATACCGGTGACCTCGAAACTTGTCCCGATGGCCGAAATAGCACTTCCTATATATAATTCTTTACCTCCGGACCATTCTGGAACTCCTCGTGACGTCCGGGATCTCATCCGGGACTCCGGACAACATTCGGGTTACTGCATATACATATCCCTACAACCCTAGTGTCACCGAACCTTAAGTGTGTAGACCCTACGGGTTCGGGAGACATGTACACATGACCGAGATCGCTCTCCGATCAATAACCAACAGCGGGATCTGGATACCCATGTTGGCTCCCACATGCTCCTCGATGATCTCATCGGATGAACCACGATGTCGAGGATTCAAGCAACCCCGTATACAATTCCCTTTGTCAATCGGTATGTTACTTGCCCGAGATCCGATCGTCGGTATCCCAATACCTCGTTCAATCTCGTTACCGGCAAGTCACTTTACTCGTACCGTAATGCATGATCCCGTGACCAGACACTTGGTCACTTTGAGCTCATTATGATGATGCATTACCGAGTGGGCCTAGTGATACCTCTCCATCATACGGAGTGACAAATCCCAGTCTTGATCCGTGTCAACCCAACAGACACTTTCGGAGATACCTGTAGTATACCTTTATAGTCACCCAGTTACGTTGTGACGTTTGGTACACCCAAAGCACTCCTACGGTATCCGGGAGTTACACGATCTCATGGTCTAAGGAAAAGATACTTGACATTGGAAAACTCTAGCAAACGAACTATACGATCTTATGCTATGTTTAGGATTGGGTCTTGTCCATCACATCATTCTCCTAATGATGTGATATCGTTATCAGAGACATCCAATGTCCATAGTCAGGAAACCATGACTATCTGTTGATCAACGAGCTAGTCAACTAGAGGCTTACTAGGGACATGTTGGTGTCTATTATTCACACATGTATTACGATTTCCGGATAACACAATTATAGCATGAATAAAAGACAATTATCATGAACAAGGAAATATAATAATAATGCTTTTAATAT
>NC_057803.1:603884120-603920128 GCF_018294505.1 Triticum aestivum
CTTGTCCAATTCGGACCAAGGGGGGGAGGGGCGCACGGCCCATCTCTGGCCACCTCTCCTCTCTTCCACTAAGGCCCACTAAGGCCCATATACCTCCCGGGGGGTTCCGGTAACCTCCCGGTACTCCGGTAAAATCCCGATTTCATCCGGAACACTTTCGATATCCAAACATAGGCTTCCAATATATCAATCTTTATGTCTCGACCATTTCGAGACTCCTCGTCATGTCCGTGATCACATCCGGGACTCCGAACAACCTTCGCTACATCAAAATGCATAAACTCATAATATAATTGTCATCGTAACCTTAAGCATGCGGACCCTACGGGTTCGAGAACAATGTAGACATGACCGAGACACGTCTCCGGTCAATAACCAATAGCGGAACCTGGATGCTCATATTGGCTCCTACATATTCTACGAAGATCTTTTATCGGTCAGACCGCATAACAACATATGTTGTTCCCTTTGTCATCGGTATGTTACTTGCCCGAGATTCGATCGTCGGTATCCCATACCTAGTTCAATCTCGTTACCGGCAAGTCTCTTTACTCGTTCTGTAATACATCATCCTGCAACTAACTCATTAGTTTCAATGCTTGCAAGGCTTAAGTGATGTGCATTACCGAGAGGGCCCAGAGATACCTCTCCGACAATCGGAGTGACAAATCCTAATCTCGAAATACGCCAACCCAACATGTACCTTTGGAGACACCTGTAGAGCTCCTTTATAATCACCCAGTTATGTTGTGACGTTTGGTAGCACACAAAGTGTTCCTCTGGTAAACGGGAGTTGCATAATCTCATAGTCATAGGAACATGTATAAGTCATGAAGAAAGCAATAGCAACATACTAAACGATCGGGTGCTAAGCTAATGGAATGGGTCATGTCAATCAGATCATTCAACTAATGATGTGATCCCGTTAATCAAATAACAACTCTTTGTCCATGGTTAGGAAACATAACCATCTTTGATTAACGAGCTAGTCAAGTAGAGGCATACTAGTGACACTCTGTTTGTCTATGTATTCACACATGTATTATGTTTCCGGTTAATACAATTCTAGCATGAATGATAAACTTTTATCATGATATAAGGAAATAAATAATAACTTTATTATTGCCTCTAGGGCATATTTCCTTCAGTCTCCCACTTGCACTAGAGTCAATAATCTAGATTACTCAGTAATGATTCTAACACCCATGGAGCCTTGGTGCTGATCATGTTTTGCTTGTGGAAGAGGCTTAGTCAACGGGTCTGCAACATTCAGATCCGTATGTATCTTGCAAATCTCTATGTATCCCACCTGGATTAGATCCCGGATGGAATTGAAGCGTCTCTTGATGTGCTTGGTTCTCTTGTGAAATCTGGATTCCTTCGCCAAGGCAATTGCACCAGTATTGTCACAAAAGATTTTCATTGGACCCGATGCACTAGGTATGACACCTAGATCGGATATGAACTCCTTCATCCAGACTCCTTCATTCGCTGCTTCCGAAGCAGCTATGTATTCCGCTTCACACGTAGATCCCGCCACGACGCTCTGTTTAGAACTGCACCAACTGACAGCTCCATCGTTTAATGTAAACACGTATCCGGTTTGCGATTTAGAATTGTCCGGATCAGTGTCAAAGCTTGCATCAACATAACCGTTTATGATTAGCTCTTTGTCACCTCCATATACGAGAAACATATCCTTAGTCCTTTTCAGGTACTTCAGGATGTTCTTGACCGCTGTCCAGTGATCCACTCCTGGATTACTTTGGTACCTCCCTGCTAGACTTATATCAAGGCACACATCAGGTCTGGTACACAACATTGCATACATGATAGAGCCTATGGCTGAAGCATAGGGAACATCTTTCATTTTCTCTCTATCTTTTGCAGTGGTCGGGCATTGAGTCTGACTCAACTTCACACCTTGTAACATAGGCAAGAACCCTTTCTTTGCTTGATCCATTTTGAACTTCTTCAAAATCTTGTCAAGGTATGTGCTTTGTGAAAGTGCAATTAAACGTCTTGATCTATCTCTATAGATCTTTATGCCTAATATGTAAGCAGCTTCACCGAGGTCTTTCATTGAAAAACTCTTATTCAAGTATCCCTTTATGCTATCCAGAAATTCTATATCATTTCCAGTCAGTAATATGTCATCCACATATAATATCAGAAATGCTACAGAGCTCCCACTCACTTTCTTGTAAATACAGGCTTCTCCAAAAGTCTGTATAAAACCAAATGCTTTGATCACACTATCAAAGCATTTATTCCAACTCCGAGAGGCTTGCACCAGTCCATAAATGGATCGCTGGAGCTTGCACACTTTGTTAGCTCCCTTTGGATCGACAAAACCTTCCGGTTGCATCATATACAACTCTTCTTCCAGAAATCCATTCAGGAATGCAGTTTTGACATCCATCTGCCAAATTTCATAATCATAAAATGTGGCAATTGCTAACATGATTCGGACAGACTTAAGCATCGCTACGGGTGAGAAGGTCTCATCGTAGTCAATCCCTTGAACTTGCCGAAACCCTCTTGCGTCAAGTCGAGCTTTGTAGACAGTAATATTACCGTCGGCGTCAGTCTTCTTCTTGAAGATCCATTTATTCTCAATTGCTTGCCGATCATTGGGCAAGTCAACCAAAGTCCATACTTTGTTCTCATACATGGATCCCATCTCAGATTTCATAGCTTCAAGCCATTTTTCGGAATCTGGGCTCACCATCGCTTCTTCATAGTTCGTAGGTTCATCATGATCTAGTAGCATGACTTCCAGAACTGGATTACCGTACCACTCTGGCGCGGATCTCACTCTGGTTGATCTACGAGGTTCAGTAGTATCTTGTTCTGAAGTTTCATGATCATTATCATTAGCTTCCTCACTAATTGGTGTAGGTGTCACAGAAACAGTTTTCTGTGATGCACTACTTTCCAATAAGGGAGCAGGTACAGTTACCTCATCAAGTTCTACTTTCCTCCCACTCACTTCTTTCGAGAGAAACTCCTTCTCTAGAAAGTTTCCGAACTTAGCAACAAAAGTCTTGCCTTCGGATCTGTGATAGAAGGTGTATCCAATAGTCTCCTTTGGATATCCTATGAAGACACATTTCTCCGATTTGGGTTCGAGCTTATCAGGTTGAAGCTTTTTCACATAAGCATCGCAGCCCCAAACTTTCAGAAACGACAACTTTGGTTTCTTGCCAAACCATAGTTCATAAGGCGTCATCTCAACGGATTTTGATGGTGCCCTATTTAACGTGAATGCGGCCGTCTCCAAAGCATAACCCCAAAATGATAGCGGTAAATCAGTAAGAGACATCATAGATCGCACCATATCTAGTAAAGTACGATTACGACGCTCGGACACACCATTACGTTGTGGTGTTCCGGGTGGCGTGAGTTGCGAAACTATTCCGCATTGTTTCAAATGTACACCAAACTCGTAACTCAAATATTCTCCTCCATGATCAGATTGTAGAAACTTTATTTTCTTGTTACGACGATTTTCAACTTCACTCTGAAATTCTTTGAACTTTTCAAACGTTTCAGACTTATGTTTCATTAAGTAGATATACCCATATCTGCTTAAGTCATCTGTGAAGGTGAGAAAATAACGATATCCGCCACGAGCCTCAATATTCATCGGACCACATACATCTGTATGTATGATTTCCAACAAATCTGTTGCTCTCTCCATAGTACTGGAGAACGGTGTTTTAGTCATCTTGCCCATGAGGCATGGTTCGCAAGTACCAAGTGATTCATAATCAAGTGGTTCCAAAAGTCCATCAGTATGGAGTTTCTTCATGCGCTTTACACCGATATGACCTAAACGGCAGTGCCACGAATAGGTTGCACTATCATTATCAACTCTGCATCTTTTGGCTTCAACATTATGAATATGTGTGTTACTACTATCGAGATTCAATAAGAATAGACCACTCTTCAAGGGTGCATGACCATAAAAGATATTACTCATATAAATAGAACAACCATTATTCTCTGATTTAAATGAATAACTATCTCGCATCAAACAAGATCCAGATATAATGTTCATGCTTAACGCTGGCACCAAATAACAATTATTTAGGTCTAATATTAATCCCGAAGGTAGATGTAGAGGTAGCGTGCCGACTGCGATCACATCGACTTTGGAACCGTTTCCCACGCGCATCGTCACCTCGTCCTTAGCCAATCTTCGCTTAATCCGTAGTCCCTATTTCGAGTTGCAAATATTAGCAGCAGAACCAGTATCAAATACCCAGGTGCTACTGCGATCATTAGTAAGGTACACATCAATAACATGTATATCACATATACCTTTGTTCACCTTGCCATCCTTCTTATCCGCCAAATACTTGGGGTAGTTCCGCTTCCAGTGACCAGTCTGCTTGCAGTTGAAGCACTCAGTTTCAGGCTTAGATCCAGACTTGGGTTTCTTCTCTTGAGCAGCAACTTGCTTGCTGTTCTTCTTGAAGTTCCCTTTCTTCTTCCCTTTGCCCTTTTTCTTGAAACTAGTGGTCTTGTTGACCATCAACACTTGATGCTCCTTTTTGATTTCTACCTCCGCAGCTTTCAGCATTGCGAAGAGCTCGGGAATAGTCTTATTCATCCCTTGCATATTATAGTTCATCATGAGGCTCTTGTAGCTTGGTGGCAGTGATTGGAGAATTCTGTCAATGACGCAATCATCTGGAAGATTAACTCCCATTTGAATCAAGTGATTATTATACCCAGACATTTTGAGTATATGCTCACTGACAGAACTGTTCTCCTCCATCTTGCAGCTATAGAACTTATTGGAGACTTCATATCTCTCAATCTGGGCATTTGCTTGAAATATTAACTTCAATTCCTGGAACATCTCATATGCTCCATGACGTTCAAAATGTCGTTGAAGTCCCAGTTCTAAGCCGTAAAGCATGGCACACTGAACTATCGAGTAGTCATCAGCTTTGCTCTGCCAGACGTTCACAACATCTGGTGTTGGTCCAGCAGCAGGCCTGGCACCCAGCGGTGCTTCCAGGACATAATTCTTCTGTGCAACAATGAGGATAATCCTCAAGTTACGGACCCAGTCCGTGTAATTGCTACCATCATCTTTCAACTTTGCTTTCTCAAGGAACGCATTAAAATTCAACGGACAACAGCACGGGCCATTTATCTACAATCATACATAAACACGCAAGATACTATCAGGTACTAAGTTCATGATAAATTTAGGTTCAATTAATCATATTACTTAAAGAACTCCCACTTAGATAGACATCCCTCTAATCCTCTAAGTGATTACGTGATCCAAATCAACTAAACCATGTCCGATCATCACGTGAGATGGAGTAGTTTCATTGGTGAACATCACTATGTTGATCATATCTACTATATGATTCACGCTTGACCTTTCGGTCTCCATGTTCCGAGGCCATATCTGTATATGCTTGGCTCGTCAAGTATAACCTAAGTATTCCGCCTGTGCAACTGTTTTGCACCCGTTGTATTTGAACGTAGAGCCTATCACACCCGATCATCATGTGGTGTCTCAGCACGAAGAACTTTCGCAACGGTGCATACTCAGGGAGAACACTTCTTGATAATTTAGTGAGAGATCATCTTATAATTCTACCATCAATCAAAGCAAGATAAGATGCATAAACATCACATGCAATCAATATAAGTGATATGATATGGCCATCATCATCTTGTGCTTGTGATCTCCGAAGCACCGTCATGATCACCATCGTCACTGGCGCGACACCTTGATCTCCATCGTAGCATCGTTGTCGTCTCGCCAATCTTATGCTTCCACGACTATCGCTACCGCTTAGTGATAAAGTAAAGCATTACAGCGCGATTGCATTGCATACAATAAAGCGACAACCATATGGCTCCTGCCAGTTGCCGATAACTCGGTTACAAAACATGATCATCTCATAAAATAAATTTAGCATCATGTCTTGACCATATCACATCACAACATGCCCTGCAAAAACAAGTTAGACGTCCTCTACTTTGTTGTTGCATGTTTTACGTGGCTGCTACGGGCTTAAGCAAGAACCAATCTTACCTACGCATCAAAACCACAACGATAGTTTGTCAAGTTGGTGTTGTTTTAACCTTCACAAGGACCGGGCGTAGCCACACTTGGTTCAACTAAAGTTGGAGAAACTGTCACCCGCAAGCCACCTATGTGCAAAGCACGTCGGGAGAACCGGTCTCGCGTAAGCGTACGCGTAATGTCGGTCCGGGCCGCTTCGTCCAACAATACCGCTGAACCAAAGTATGACATGCTGGTAAGCAGTATGACTTATATCGCCCATAACTCACTTGTGTTCTACTCGTGCATATAACATCAACATATAAAACCTAGGCTCGGATGCCACTGTTGGGTTTCGTAGTAATTTCAAAAAATTTCCTACGCACACGCAAGATCATGGTGATGCATAGCAACGAGAGGGGGAGAGTGTGATCTACGTACCCTTGTAGATCGACAACGGAAGCGTTAACTTGGTTGATGTAGTCGTACGTCTTCACGGCCCGACCGATCAAGCACCGAAACTACGACACCTCCGAGTTCTAGCACACGTTCAGCTCGATGACGATCCCCGGACTCCGATCCAGCAAAGTGTCGGGGAAGAGTTATGTCAGCACGACGGCGTGGTGACGATCTTGATGTACTACTGTCGCAGGGCTTCGCCTAAGCACCGCTACAATATTATCGAGGTCTATGGTGGAAGGGGGCACCGCACACGGCTAAGAATATGATCACGTGGATCAACTTGTGTCTCTAGGGGGTGCCCCTGCCTTCATATATAAAGGCTCAAAGGGGGGGGCGGCCGGCCAAGGTGTGGCACGCCAGGAGGAGTCCTACTCCCTCTGGGAGTAGGACTCCCCCCTTTCCTAGTTGGAATAGGATTCGTGGAGGGGCGGAAAGAGGAGAGAGAGGAGGAAGGGGGGCCGGCCCCCTCTCCTTGTCCAATTCGGACCAAGGGGGGGAGGGGCGCGCGGCCCATCTCTGGCCACCTCTCCTCTCTTCCACTAAGGCCCACTAAGGCCCATATACCTCCTGGGGGGTTCCGATAACCTCCCGGTACTCCGGTAAAATCCCGATTTCACCCGGAACACTTCCGATATCCAAACATATGCTTCCAATATATCAATCGTTATGTCTCGACCATTTCGAGACTCCTCGTCATGTCCGTGATCACATCCGGGACTCCGAACAACCTTTGGTACATCAAAATGCATAAACTCATAATATAACTGTCATCGTAACCTTAAGCGTGCGGACCCTACGGGTTCGATAACAATGTAGACATGACCGAGACACGTCTCCGGTCAATAACCAATAGCGGAACCTGGATGCTCATATTGGCTCCTACATATTCTATGAAGATCTTTTATCGGTCAGAACGCATAACAACATATGTTGTTCCCTTTGTCATCGGTATGTTACTTGCCCGAGATTCGATCGTCGGTATCCCATACCTAGTTCAATCTCGTTACCGGCAAGTCTCTTTACTCGTTCTGTAATACATCATCCTTTAACTAACTCATTAGTTGCAATGCTTGCAAGGCTTAAGTGATGTGCATTACCGAGAGGGCCCAGAGATACCTCTCCGACAATCGGAGTGACAAATCCTAATCTCGAAATACGCCAACCCAACATGTACCTTTGGAGACACCTATAGAGCTCCTTTATAATCACCCAGTTACGTTGTGACGTATGGTAGCACACAAAGTGTTCCTCTGGCAAACGGGAGTTGCATAATCTCATAGTCATAGGAACATGTATAAGTCATGAAGAAAGCAATAGCAACATACTAAACGATCGGGTGCTAAGCTAATGGAATGGGTCATGTCAATCAGATCATTCAACTAATGATGTGATCCCGTTAATCAAATAACAACTCTTTGTCCATGGTTAGGAAACATAACCATCTTTGATTAACGAGCTAGTCAAGTAGAGGCATACTAGTGACACTCTGTTTGTCTATGTATTCACACATGTATTATGTTTCCGGTTAATACAATTCTAGCATGAATGATAAACTTTTATCATGATATAAGGAAATAAATAATAACTTTATTATTGCCTCTATGGCATATTTCCTTCAGTCACAGAAGAGAGTCATCGGGCCCGACGCATTGGGTATGACTCCTAGGTCGGTAATGAACTCCTTCACCCAGATTGCCTCTTGTGCTGCCTCCGAGGCTGCCATGTACTCTGCTTCACATGTAGATCCGGCCACAACGCTTTGCTTGCAACTGCACCAGCTTACTGCCCCACCATTCAAAATATACACGTATCCGGTTTGTGACTTGGAGTCATCCAGATCTGTGTCGAAGCTAGCATCGACGTAACCCTTTACGACGAGCTCTTCGTCACCTTCATAAACGAGAAACATATCCTTAGTCCTCTTCAGGTACTTCAGGATGTTCTTGACCATTGTCCAGTGTTCCATGCCGGGATTACTTTGGTACCTTCCTACCAAACTTACGGCAAGGTTTACATCAGGTCTGGTACACAACATAGCATACATGATAGACCCTATGGCCGAGGCATAGGGGACGACACTCATCTTTTCTCTATCTTCTGCCGTGGTCTGGCATTGAGCCGTGCTCAATCTCGTACCTTGCAATACAGGCAAGAACCCCTTCTTTGACTGATCCATTTTGCACTTCTTCAATATCTTGTCAAGGTACGTACTCTGTGAAAGACCAATGAGGCGTCTCGATCTATCTCTATAGATCTTGATGCCTAATATATAAGCAGCTTCTCCTAGATCCTTCATTGAAAAACACTTGTTCAAGTAGGCCTTTATGCTTTCCAAGAATTCTATATCATTTCCCATCAACAGTATGTCATCCACATACAATATGAGAAATGCTACAGAGCTCCCACTCACTTTCTTGTAAATGCAGGCTTCTCCATAAGTCTGCGTAAACCCAAACGCTTTGATCATCTCATCAAAACGAATGTTCCAACTCCGAGATGCTTGCACCAGCCCATAAATCGAGCGTTGGAGCTTGCACACCTTGTCAGCATTCTTAGGATCGACAAAACCTTCCGGCTGCATCATATACAATTCTTCCTTAAGCAAACCATTAAGGAATGCCGTTTTGACGTCCATTTGCCATATCTCATAATCATAGAATGCGGTAATTGCTAACATAATTCGGACAGACTTCAGCTTCTTTACGGGTGAGAAAGTCTCATCGTAGTCAACCCCTTGAACTTGTCGATAACCCTTAGCGACAAGCCGAGATTTATAGATGGTCACATTACCATCCGCGCCTGTCTTCTTCTTAAAGATCCATTTATTTTCTATGGCTCGCCAATCATCGGGCAAGTCAGTCAAAGTCCATACTTTGTTTCCATACATGGATCCTATCTCGGATTTCATGGCTTCCAGCCATTTGTCGAAATCCGGGCCCGCCATCGCTTCTTCATAGTTCGAAGGTTCACCGTTGTCTAACAACATGATTTCCAAGACAGGGTTGCCGTACCACTCTGGTGCGGAACGTGTCCTTGTGGACCTATGAAGTTCAGTAGCAACTTGATCTGAAGTCTCATGATCATCATCATTAACTTCCTCTCTAGTTGGTGCAGGCACCTCAGGAACATTTTCTTGAGCTGTGCTACTTACCGGTTCAAGAGGTAATACTTTATCGAGTTCTACTTTCCTCCCACTTATTTCTTTCGAGAGAAACTCTTTCTCTAGAAAGGATCCATTCTTGGCAACAAAGATCTTACCTTCGGATCTGAGGTAGAAGGTGTACCCAATAGTCTCTTTAGGGTATCCTATGAAGACGCATTTTTCCGACTTGGGTTAGAGCTTTTTAGGTTGAAGTTTCTTGACATAAGCATCGCATCCCCAAACTTTTAGAAACGACAGCTTAGGTTTCTTCCCAAACCATAATTCATACGGTGTCGTCTCAACGGATTTCGACGGAGCCCTATTTAAAGTGAATGCGGCAGTCCTAAAGCATAGCCCCAAAATGACAGTGGTAGATCGGTAAGAGACATCATAGATCGCACCATATCCAATAGAGTGCGATTACAATGTTCGGACACACCATTACGCTGAGGTGTTCCAGGCGGCGTGAGTTGTGAAACTATTCCACATTTTCTTAAGTGTGGGCCAAATTCGTGACTCAAGTATTCTCCTCTACGATCTGATCGCAAGAATTTGATTTTCCTGTCACATTGATTCTCAACCTCACTCTGAAATTCCTTGAACTTTTCAAAGGTCTCAGACTTGTGTTTCATTAAGTAGACATACCCATATCTACTCAAGTCATCAGTGAGGGTGAGAACATAACGATAGTCACCGCGAGCCTCAACACTCATTGGACCGCACACATCAGTATGTATGATTTCCAATAAGTTGGTTGCTCGCTCCATTGTTCCTGAGAATGGAGTCTTGGTCATTTTACCCATGAGGCATGGTTCGCACGTGTCAAATGATTCATAATCAAGAGACTCCAAAAGTCCATCTGCATGGAGCTTCTTCATGCGTTTGACACCCATGTGACCAAGACGGCAGTGCCACAAGTATGTGTGACTATCATTATCAACCTTACATCTTTTGGTATTCACACTATGAATATGTGTAACATTACGCTCGAGATTAATTAAGAATAAACCATTCACCAGCAGAGCATGACCATAAAACATATCTCTCATATAAATAGAACAACCATTATTCTCAGATTTAAATGAGTAGCCATCTCAAATTAAACGAGATCCTGATACAATGTTCATGCTCAAAGCTGGCACTAGATAACAATTATTGAGGTTTAAAACTAATCCCGTAGGTAAATGTAGAGGTAGCGTGCCGACGGCGATCACATCGACCTTGGAACCATTCCCGACGCGCATCGTCACCTCGTCCTTCGCCAGTCTTCGCTTATTCCGCAGCTCCTGCTTTGAGTTACAAATGTGAGCAACCGCACCGGTATCAAATACCCAGGAGCTACTACGAGTACTGGTAAGGTACACATCAATTACATGTATATCACATATACCTTTAGTGTTGCCGGCCTTCTTGTCCGCTAAGTATTTGGGGTAGTTCCGCTTCTAGTGACCACTTCCCTTGCAATAAAAACACTCAGTCTCAGGCTTGGGTCCATTCTTTGACTTCTTCCCGGCAGCTTGCTTACCGGGCGCGACAACTCCCTTGCCGTCCTTCTTGAAGTTCTTTTTACCCTTGCCTTTCTTGAACTTAGTGGTTTTATTCACCATCAACACTTGATGTTCCTTTTTGATTTCCACCTCCGCTGATTTCAGCATTGAATATACCTCAGGAATGGTCTTTTCCATCCCCTGCATATTGAAGTTCATCACAAAGCTCATGTAGCTCGGTGGAAGCGACTGAAGGATTCTGTCAATGACCGCGTCATCCGGGAGATTAACTCCCAGCTGAGTCAAGCGGTTATGCAACCCAGACATTTTGAGTATGTGCTCACTGACAGAACTATTTTCCTCCATCTTACAACTGAAGAACTTGTCGGGGACTTCATATCTCTCGACCCGGGCATGAGCTTGGAAAACCATTTTCAGCTCTTCGAACATCTCATATGCTCCGTGTCTCTCAAAACGCTTTTGGAGCCCCGGTTCTAAGCTGTAAAGCATGCCGCACTGAATGAGGGAGTAATCATCAGCACGTGACTGCCAAGCGTTCATAACGTCTTGGTTCTCTGGGATGGGTGCGTCACCTAGCGGTGCTTCTAGGACATAATCTTTCTTGGCAGCTATGAGGATGATCCTCAGGTTCCAGACCCAGCCCGTATAGTTGCTGCCATCATCTTTCAGCTTGGTTTTCTCTAGGAGCGTGTTGAAGTTGAGGGCAACATTAGCGTGGGCCATTTGATCTACAAGACATAGTGTAAAGATTTTAGACTAAGTTCATGATAATTAAGTTCATCTAATCAAATTATTCAATGAACTCCCACTCAGATAGACATCCCTCTAGTCATCTAAGTGAAACATGATCCGAGTCAACTAGGCCGTGTCCGATCATCACGTGAGACAGACTAGTCAACATCGGTGAACATCTTCATGTTGATCGTATCTTCTATACGACTCATGCTCGACCTTTCGGTCTTCCGTGTTCCGAGGCCATGTCTGTACATGCTAGGCTCGTCAAGTCAACCTAAGTGTATTGCGTGTGTAAATCTGGCTTACACCCATTGTATTCGAACGTTAGAATCTATCACACCCGATCATCACCTGGTGCTTCGAAACAACGAACCTTCGCAACGGTGCACAGTTAGGGGGAACAGTTTCTTGAAATTATTATGAGGGATCATCTTATTTAAGCTACCGTCGTTCTAAGCAAATAAGATGCAAAACATGATAAACATCACATGCAATCAAATAGTGACATGATATGGCCAATATCATTTGCTCCTTTTGATCTCCATCTTGGGGCTTCATGATCATCGTTGTCACCGGCATGACACCATGATCTCCATCATCATGATCTCCATCATCGTGTCTTCTTGAAGTTGTCTCGTCATCTATTACTTCTACTACTATGGCTAACGCTTTAGCAATAAAGTAAAGTAATTACATGACGTTTATGTTGACACACAGGTCATAAATAAATTAAGACAACTCCTATGGCTCCTGCCGGTTGTCATACTCATCGACATGCAAGTCGTGATTCCTATTACAAGAACATGATCAATCTCATACATCACATATATCATTCATCACATCCTTTTGGACAAGTTAGACGTCCTCTAATTGTTGTTGCAAGTTTTTACGTGGCTGCTATAGGTTTCTAGCAAGAACGTTTCTTACCTACGCCAAAACCACAACGTGATATGCCAATTTCTATTTACCCTTCATAAGGACCCTTTTCATCGAATCCGATCCGGCTAAAGTGGTAGAGACAGACACCCGCTAGCCACCTTATGCAACTAGTGCATGTCAATCGGTGGAACCAGTCTCACGTAAGCGTACGTGTAAGGTCGGTCCAGGCCGCTTCATCCCACGATGCCGCCGAACTAAGATAACACTAGTAATGGCAAGCAAATTGACAATATCCACGCCCACAACTGCTTTGTGTTCTACTCGTGCATACAAACTACACATAGACCTAGCTCTAATACCACTGTTGGGTAACGTAGCAGAATTTTTTAAAATTTTCTACGCATCACCAAGATCAATCTATGGAGTCATCTAGCAACGAGAGAGAGGGGAGTGCATCTACTTACCCTTGTAGATCGTGCGCGGAAGCGTTCAAGAGAACGGGGTTGATGGAGTCGTACTCGTCGTGATCCAAATCACCGATGACCTAGCGCCGAACGGACGGCACCTCCTCATTCAACACACGTACGGTTGGGAAGACGTCTCCTCCAACTTGATCCAGCAAGGGGGAAGGAGAGGTTGATGAAGATCCATCAGCACGACGGCGTGGTGGTGGAAGCAACGGTGATCTCGGCAGGGCTTCGCCAAGCTCAGGGAGAGGGAGGAGTATCACGGGAATGAGAGGGAGGCGCTAGGGGCTAGGGTCCGGCTGCCCTCCCTCCCCCCCACTATTTATAGGACCCCTAAGGGGGCGGTGGCCAAGGGGGGTGCAGTGCCCCCCAAGCCAAGTGGGGCGCCCCCACCCCTAAGGTTTCCAACCCTAGGCGCAGGGGAGGCCCATGGGGGGCGCCCCAGCCCATCTGGGGCTGGTTCCCCTCCCACTTCAGCCCATGGGGCCCTCCGTGATAGGTGGCCCCACCCGGTGGACCCCCGGGACCCTTCCGGTGGTCCCGGTACAATACCGATTACCCCGAAAACCTTCTCGATGGCCGAAACTTGACTTCCTATATATAAATCTTCACCTCCTCGTGACGTCCGGGATCTCATCCGGGACTCCGAACAACTTTCGGGTTACCGTATACTAATATCTCAACAACCCTAGCATCACCGAACCTTAAGTGTGCAGACCCTACGGGTTCAGGAGACACACAGACATGACCGAGATGACTCTCCGGTCAATAACCAACAGCGGGATCTGGATACCCATGTTGGCTCCCACATGCTCCTCGATGATCTCATCGGATGAACCACGATGTCGAGGATTCGATCAATCCCGTATAGAATTCCCTTTGTCAATCGGTACGTTACTTGCTCGAGACTCAATCGTCGGTATCCCAATACCTCGTTCAATCTCGTTACCGGCAAGTCACTTTACTCGTACCGTAATGCATGATCCCGTGATCAACCACTTGGTCACATTGAGCTCATTATGATGATGCATTACCGAGTGGGCCCAGAGATACCTCTCCGTTATACGGAGTGACAAATCCCAGTCTCGATTCGTGCCAACCCAACAAACACTTTCGGAGATACCTGTAGTGTACCTTTATAGTCACCAAGTTATGTTGTGACGTTTGGCACACCCAAAGCACTCCTACGGTATCAGGGAGTTGCACAATCTCATGGTCTAAGGAAATGATACTTGACATTCGGAAAAGCTATAGCAAACGAACTACACGATCTTTGAGCTATGCATAGGATTGGGTCTTGTCCATAACATCATTCTCCTAATGATGTGATCCCGTTATCAATGACATCCAATGTCCATAGTCAGGAAACCATGACTATCTTTCGATCAACGAGCTAGTCAACTAGAGGCTCACTAGGGACGTGCTGTGGTCTATGTATTCACACATGCATTACGATTTCCGGATAACACAATTATAGCATGAACAATAGACAATTATCATGAACAAAGAAATATAATAATAACCATTTTATTATTGCCTCTAGGGCATATTTCCAACAACTAATAGCGGAGAACGAATGAAGAGATTATGGTAGGGTATGAAACCACCTCAAAGTCATTCTTTCCAATCAATCCATTGGGCTATTCCTATAATTGTCACAAACAACCCTAGAGTTCGTAGTAGAATAACACCTTAAGAAACAAATCAACCAAAACCCTAATGTCACCTAGATACTCCAATGTAACCTCAAGTATCCATGGGTATGATTATATGATATGCGTCACACAATCTCAAATTCATCTATTCAATCAACACAAAGGGCCTCAAAGAGTGCCCCAATGTTCTACCGGAGAATCACGACGAAAACGTGTGCCAACCCCTATGCATAGGTTCATGGGCGGAACCCGCAAGTTGATCACCAAAACATACATCAAGTGAATCACGTGGTATCCCATTGTCACCACAGATACGCACGGCAAGACATACATCAAGTGTTCTCAAATGTTTAAAGACTCAATCCGATAAGATAACTCCAAAGGGGAAACTCAATTCATTACAAGAGAGTAGAGGGGGAGGAGAAACATAAGATCCAACTATAATAGCAAAGCTCACGATACCTTAAGATCGTGCCAAATCAAGAACACGAGAGAAAGAGATCAAACACATAGCTACTGGTACATACCCTCAGCCCCGAGGGAGAACTACTCCATCCTCGTCATGGAGAGCACCAGGATGATGAAGATGGCCACCGGAGAAGGATTCCCCCCTCCGGTAGGGTGTCGGAACGGGTCTAGATTGGTTTTCGGTGGCTACAGAGGCTTCTGGTGGCGGAACTCCCGATCTATTGTGTTCTGGAAGTTTTAGGGTACGTGAGTATATATGGGTGCAGGAAGTACGTCGGTGGAGCTTCGGGGGCCCCACGAGGCAGGGGGCGTGCCCTAGGGGGGCCCCACCCTCGTGAGAATCTCCCTTGGCTCCTAATGTGGGGTCCAAGTCCATCTGGTAGCTTTCCTTCCAAAAATAACTTCTCCAGTTGATTTCGTTCCATTTCGACTCCGTTGATATTCCTTTTCTTCGAAACACTGAAATAGGCAAAAACAGAAAATCTGGGTTGGGCCTCCGGTTAATAGGTTAGTCCCAAAAATAATATAAAAGTGGATAATAAAGCCCAATATTGCCCAAAATAGTAGATAACATAGCACGGAGCAATCAAAAATTATATATACGTTGGAGACGTATCAAGCATCCCCAAGCTTAATTCCTGCTCGTCCTCGAGTAGGTAAATGATAAAAACAAATTTTTTGATGCGGAGTGCTACTTGGCATAATTTTAATGTAATTCTTCTCAATTGTGGTATGAATATTCAGATCCGAAAGATCTGAAAGATTCAAGACATCGACGGCATGAACGATGATGCAGCAGACGAACAGGAACTAGCGCCCACAGGGCGCCGGACAACCACTTCATCACATGACATATACATGGTGGATACACCCAAAGAGGGAAATGGCGAAGAGACAGCGAAGGATGCCCCCTCCAAGCAACCCAAGCGTCGACGTCAGCGGCGCCGCTCTAAGTCCCGCCATAGCAAAAACAACGATAACAGCGCAAGAGGAAATAACAGTCCAGTCGACTCTAGAAGAAACGATGACCGCATCGCCCCGGTGGCAGAGCACGATGAAAATGCAAACGGCGAACATAGTGTGGATCTGGCGTCCGAACACAGCGATGCCAAGGATAAACCTCATCAAACCCCGTCTGGGGAGGAAAATAGTCCGGACGAAGATGCACACATCATCCCGGAAAACGCACTTGGAGCAAGAGAACCTCCGCAGAAGGCTTATTGCCACGGCGAGGAGTCTGAAGAAGCAGAAACAAAGGCTTAAGGCCGCACAAGATACGCTCAACAGCAGGTGGAACAAAGTGCTCGTCAACGAAACAAATTATGGTGGAAGTTACCACACAAATAGCTATCCAAAATGCAAGCTATTACCTGAATTTGACGATGAGGCCTTAGAGCCCACGCAACCAAAAAATGATACGACCAACCGGACGGATCCACCACCTTGTGACTGCGATAGATCGGCTAACAAAGTCGCACATAAGTCAACACACGATCTATGTGAGAACTTGCGCCAAAAATCAGGTACGACCAGATCCATCTATGGATCTAGGAAGCGCTCTCTGGCACAAAATCAAAACCGAATACTACAACCGTCCGAACGCCATGGCATGTCCCAATACAGGGGTGCCGCACACCCCCTATGTTTCACCGATGAGGTGCTGGATCACGATTTCCCAGAAGGATTCAAACCAGTGAACATAGAGGCGTACGACAGGACCATAGACCCTGGAGTCTGGATCAAGGACTTTATCCTCCATATCCATATGGCTCGCGGAGACGATCTCCATGCCATTAAATACTTGCCCCTCAAGCTTAAAGGACCAGCTCGACACTGGTTGAAAAGCCTCCCCGGAAACTCAACTGGAAGTTGGGAGGAGCTCGAGGACGCTTTTCGGGCTAATTTTCAAGGGACTTACATCCGACCTCCGGATGCAGACGATTTAAGTCATATTATCCAATCGTCCGGAGAGTCCGCCCGAAAGCTTTGGAACAGGTTTCTCACCAAGAAGAACCAAATCGTCGACTGTCCGGACGCCGAAGCCTTAGCAGCTTTCAAACACAGCTTCCAAGATGAATGGCTTGCCAGACACCTCGGCCAAGAAAAACTGAGAACAATGGCAGCCCTAACAAGCCTCATGACCCGCTTTTACACGGGCGAAGACAGCTGGTTGGCTCGTAGCAACACCAGCGACCCAAGCACATCCGAAGTCAGGGATGGCAATGGAAAACCATGATGCAACAAAAACAAGCGTCAAAATAAAGAAGGTAGACCAGATAATACAGCGGTAAACGCCGGATTCAGGGGCTCTCGACCAGGTCAGCGGAAAAAGCCTTTCAAAGGCAGCAGAGAAGGACCATCTGGCCTACACAAGATTCTTGACAAGCTCTGTCAGATTCACGGCACCTTGATGTCTACTACACAACCTTCTTCTTGTAGACATTGTTGGGCCTCCAAGTGCAGAGGTTTGTAGGACAGTAGCAAATTTCCCTCAAGTGGATGACCTAAGGTTTATCAATCTGTAGGAGGCATAGGATGAAGATGGTCTCTCTCAAGCAACCCTGCAACCAAATAACAAAGAGTCTCTTGTGTCCCCAACACACCCAATACAATGGTAAATTGTATAGGTGCACTAGTTCGGCGAAGAGATGGTGAAACAAGTGGTATATGGATAGTAGATAAAGGTATTTGTAATCTGAAATAATAAAAACAGCAAGGTAGCAAGTGATAAAAGTGAGCATAAACGGTATTGCAATGATAGGAAATAAGACCTAGGGTTCATACTTTCGCTAGTGTAAGTTCCCTCAACAATAATATCATAATTGGATCACATAACTATCCCTCAACATGCAACAAAGAGTCACTGCAAAGTCACTAATAGCGGAGAACAAACGAAGAGATTATGGTAGGGTACGAAACCACCTCAAAGTTATTCTTTCCAATCAATCCGTTGGGCTATTCCTATAATTGTCACAAACAGCCCTAGAGTTCGTACTAGAATAACACCTTAAGACACAAATCAACCAAAACCCTAATGTCACCTAGATACTCCAATGTCACCTCAAGTATCCGTGGGTATGATTATACGATATGCGTCACACAATCTCAAATTCATCTATTCAACCAACACAAAGGACCTCAAAGAGTGCCCCAAATTTCTACCGGAGAATCACGACAAAAACGTGTGCCAACCCCTATGCATAGGTTCATGGGCGGAACCCGCAAGTTGATCACCAAAACATACATCAAGTGAATCACGTGGTATCCCATTTTCACCACAGATACGCACGACAAGACATACATCAAGTGTTCTCAAATCTTTAAAGACTCAATCCGATAAGATAACTCCAAAGGGGAAACTCAATTCATTACAAGAGAGTAGAGGGGAAGGAGAAACATAAGATCCAACTATAATAGCAAAGCTCGCGATACATCAAGATCGTGCCAAATCAAGAACATGAGAGAGAGAGAGAGATCAAACACATAGCTACTGGTACATACCCTCAGCCCCGAGGGAGAACTACTTCCTCCTCGTCATGGAGAGCACCGGGATGATGAAGATGGCCACCGGGGAAGGATTCCCCCCTCCGGTAGGGTGCCAGAACGGGTCTAGATTGGTTTTCGGTGGCTACGGAGGCTTCTGGTGGCGGAACTCCCGATCTATTGTGTTCTGGAAGTTTTAGGGTACGTGAGTATATATGGGTGCAGGAAGTACGTCGGTGGAGCTTCGGGGGCCCCACGAGGCAGGGGGCGCGCCCTAGGGGGGGGCGCCCCCACCCTCGTGAGCACCTCCCTTGGCTCCTGACGTGGGGTCCAAGTCCATCCGGTAGCTTTCCTTCAAAAAATAACTTCTCTAGTTGATTTCGTTCCATTTCGACTCCGTTTGATATTCCTTCTCTTCGAAACACTGAAATAGGCAAAAACAACAAATCTGGGCTGGGCCTCCGGTTAATAGGTTAGTCCCAAAATAATATAAAAGTGGATAATAAAGCCCAATATTGCCCAAAATAGTAGATAACATAGCATGGAGAAATCAAAAATTATAGATGCATTGGAGACGTATCAAGCATCCCCAAGCTTAATTCCTGCTCGTCCTCGAGTAGGTAAATGATAAAAACAGAATTTTTGATGCGGAGTGCTACTTGGCATAATTTCAATGTAATTCTTCTTAATTGTGGTATGAATATTCAAATCCGAAAGATTCAAGACAAAAGTTCATATTGACATAAAAATGATAATACTTCAAGCATACTAACTAAGCAATTATGTCTTCTCAAAATAACATGGCCAAAGAAAGTTCATCCCTACAAAATCATATAGTTTAGTCATGTTTCATTTTCATCACACAAGAATGCTCTCATCATGCACAACCCCGATGACAAGCCAAGCAATTGTGTCATACTTTAGTAATCTCAAACCTATAAACTTTCACGCAATACATGAGCATGAGCCATGGATATAGCACTTTGGGTGGAATAGAATAATGAGGGGGTTATGTGGAGAAGACAAAAAGGAGAAAGTCTCACATCAACGAGGCTAATCAATGGGCTATGGAGATGCCCATCGATTGATGTTAATGCAAGGAGTTGGGATTGCCATGCAACGGATGCACTAGAGCTATAAATGTATGAAAGCTCAACAAACTAAGTGGGTGTGCATCCAACTTGCTTGCTCACGAAGACCTAGGGCACTTGAGGAGGCCCATTGTTGGAATATACAAGCCAAGTTCTATAATGAAAATTTCCCACTAGTATATGAAAGTTTTAACATGAGAGACTCTCTACTATGAAGATCATGGTGCTACTTTGAAGCACAAGTGTGGTAAAAGGATAGTAACATTGTCCGTTCTCTCTTTTTCTCTCATTTTTTGGGCCTTTTTTATGGCCTTTCTCTTTTTTTGGGCCTTCTCTTTTTTATGGCCTTTCTCTTTTTTTATTCCTCACTTGGGACAATGCTCTAATAATGATGATCATCACACTTCTATTTATTTACAACTCAATGATTACAACTCGATACTAGAACAAAGATGACTCATGAATGCCTCTGGTGGTGTACCGGGATATACAATGAACCAAGAGTGGCATGTATGGAAGAATTATGAACGGTGGCTTTGCCACAAATACGATGTCAACTACATGATCATGCAAAGCAATATGACAATGATGATGCATGCCACAATAAACGGAATGGTGGAAATTTGCATGGCAATATATCTCGGAATGGCTATGGAAATGCCACAATAGGTAGGTATGGTGGCTGTTTTGACGAAGATATAAGGAGGTTTATGTGTGACAAAGCGTATCATATCACGGGGTTTGGATGCACCGGCGAAGTTTGCGCCAACTCTCAATGTGAGAAAGGGCAATGCACGGTATCGAAGAGGCTAGCAAGGATGGAAGGGTGAGAGTGCATATAATCCATGGACTCAACATTAGTCATAAAGAATTCACATACTTATTGCAAAAATCTACAAGTCATCAAAAACCTCGGTACTATGCGCATGCTCCTAGGGGGATAGATTGGTAGGAAAAGACCATCGCTCGTCCCCAACCGCCACTCATAAGGAGGACAATCAAATAACACCTTATGTTTCAAATTTGTTACATAACGTTTACCATACGTGCATGCTACGGGACTTGCAAACTTCAACACAAGCATTTCTCAATTTCACAACTACTCAACTATCACGACTTTGATATTATTACCTCCATATCTCAAAACAATCATCAAGCATCAAACTTATCTTAGTATTCAAAACACTCATAAGAATTTTTTACTAATCTTGAATACCTAGCATATTAGGATTTTAAGCAAATTACCATGCTATTTAAGACTCTCAAAATAATCCAAGTGAAGCATGAGAGTTCATCTATTTCTTCAAAATAAAACTACCACCATGCTCTAAAAGGTATAAGTGAAGCACTAGAGCAAATGACAAACTACTCCGAAAGATATAAGTGAAGATCAATGAGTAGTTGAATAATTATGCAACTATGTGAAGACTCTCTAACATTTAATAATTTCAGATCTTGGTATTTTATTCAAACAGCAAGCAAAACTAAATAAAATGACATTCTACGAATGGCAAACATCATGTGAAGAAGCAAAAACTTAGGATCAACCGAAACTAACTGATAGTTGTTGAAGAAGAAAGGTGGGATGCCAACCGGGCCATCCCCAAGCTTAGACTCTTGAGACTTCTTGAAATATTATCTTGGGTTTCCTTGGGCATCCCCAAGACTGAGCTTTTGTGTCTCCTTAATTCCTCTCATATCACAATCTCCCTAAATCTCAAAAGCTTCATCCACACAAAACTCAACAAGGACTCGTGAGATAAGTTAGTATAAACCATTGCAAAAACCTTATCATACTCTACTGTAGAAAATCACTAAAATTATTATTCAACATTGCATACTAAATTCCTCTGCATATTTAATAGTCCTATCCTCAAATAGAATCATTAAAGAAGCAAACATGTGCAAACAATGCAAACATAACAGCAATCTGCCTAAACAGGACAGTCTGTAAAGAATGCAGCAACATCCATACTTCCCTAGCTCCAAAAATTACGAAAGAAAATTCCCACTGTAGTAAATTTATCAGAGCTTAATATGCAAAAGGTTTCAACATTTTATCACATTCTGACTTTTCTAGGGAATTATAGCAACAGCGGTAAACTTTCTGTTTTCAAACAGCAACATGTATACTTGTAACCTAGGCATAGTAAAGGCTATCAATGCCACTTTTATTGAAATAAAAGATGCAAAACATTGTTCTAAATAACAGCAAGCAAATTCTAACAAAATAAATTGACGCTCCAAGCAAAACACATATCATGTGGTGAATAAAAATATAGCTCCAAGTAAAGTTACCGATAAACGAAGACGAAAGAGGGGATGCCTTCCGGGGCATCCCCAAGCTTAGGCTCTTGGCTATCCTTGAATATTACCTTGGGGTGCCTTGGGCATCCCCAATCTTAGGCTCTTCCCACTCCTTATTCTATAGTCCATCGAATCTTTACCCAAAACTTGAAAACTTCACAACACAAAACTTAACAGAAAACTCGTAAGCTCCGTTAGCAAAAGAAAACAAAACACTACTTCAAGGTACTGTAATGAACTCATTATTTATTTATATTGGTGTTAAACCTACTGCATTCCAACTTATCTATGGTTTATAAACTATTTTACTAGCCATAGATTCATCGAAATAAGCAAACAACACATAGAAAATAGAATCTGTCAAAAACAGAACAGTCTGTAGTAATCTGTAACTAACGCAAACTTCTGGAACCCCAAAAATTCTAAAATAAATTGCTGGACCTGAGTAATGTGTCTATTAATCATCTGAAAAAATAATTAACTAAATAGCACTCTCCAAATAAAAATAGCAGCAATTCTCGTGAGCGCTAAAGTTTCTGTTTTTTACAGCATGATCGCAAAGACTTTCCCCAAGTCTTCCCAAAGGTTCTACTTGGCACAAACACTAATTAAAAGCATAAAAACTTAATCATAACAGAGGCTAGATGAATTATTTATTATTAATCAAGAGCAAAAAGTAAAGAACAAGAATAGGGTTGGGTTGCCTCCCAACAAGCGCTATCGTTTAACGCCCCTAGCTAGGCATGATTATTTCAACGATGCTCACATAAAGGATAAGATTTGAAACATAAAGAGAGCATCATGAATAATATGACTAGCACATTTAAGTCTAACCCACTTCCTATGCATAGGGATTTTGTGATCAAACAACTTGTGGGAACAAGAATCAACTTGCATAGGATGGTAAAACAAGCATAACTTCAAAACTTTAAGCACATAGAGAGGAAACTTGATATTATTGCCATTCCTACAAGCATATATTCCTCCCTCATAATAATTTTCAGTAGCATCATGAATGAATTCAATAATATAACTATCACATAAAGCACTCTTTTCATGATCTACAAGCATATAAATTTTACTACTCTCCACACAAGCAAAATTCTTCTCATGAATAATAGTGGGAGCAAACTCAACAAAATAACTATCATGTGATTGAAAATTAAGATCAAGATGAAAATTTTCATGGTTATCATTATTCTTAAAGCATACGTGTCATCACAATAATCATCATAAATAGGAGGCATGCTTTCATCATAATAAATTTGCTCATCAAAACTTGGGGGACAAAAAATATCATCTTCATCAAACATAGCTTCCCCAAGCTCGTGGCTTTGCATATCATTAGCATCATGGATATTCAAGGAATTCATACTAACAACATTGCAATCATGCTCATCATTCAAATATTTAGTGCCAAACATTTTATAGATTTCTTCTTCTAGCACTTGAGCACAATTATCCTTTCCATCATACTCACGAAAGATATTAAAAAGGTGAAGCGTATGAGACAAACTCAATTCTATTTTTTATAAACTAAACTAGTGATAAAACAAGAAACTAAAAGACTCGATTGCAAGATCTAAAGATATACCTTCAAGCACTCGCCTCCCCGGCAACGGCGCCAGAAAAGAGCTTGATGTCTACTACACAACCTTCTTCTTATAGACGTTGTTGGGCCTCCAAGTGCAGAGGTTTGTAGGACAGTAGCAAATTTCCCTTAAGTGGATGACCTAAGGTTTATCAATCCGTAGGAGCTGTAGGATGAAGATGGTCTCTCTCAAGCAACCCTGCAACCAAATAACAAAGAGTCTCTTGTGTCCCCAACACACCCAATACAATGGTAAATTGTATAGGTGCACTAGTTCGGCGAAGAGATGGTGAAACAAGTGATATATGGATAGTAGATAAAGGTATTTGTAATCTGAAATAATAAAAACAGCAAGGTAGCAAGTGATAAAAGTGAGCATAAACGGTATTGCAATGATAGGAAATAAGACCTAGGGTTCATACTTTCGCTAGTGTAAGCCCCCTCAACAATAATATCATAATTGGATCACATAACTATCCCTCAACATGCAACAAAGAGTCACTCCAAAGTCACTAATGTTGGGGAACGTAGCAGAATTTTTTAAAATTTTCTACGCATCACCAAGATCAATCTATGGAGTCATCTAGCAACGAGGGAGAGGGGAGTGCATCTACATACCCTTGTAGATCGCGCGCGGAAGCGTTCAAGAGAACAGGGTTGATGGAGTCGTACTCGTCGTGATCCAAATCACCGATGACCTAATGCCGAACGGACGGCACCTCCGCGTTCAACACACGTACGGTTGGGAAGACGTCTCCTCGAACTTGATCCAGCAAGGGGGAAGGAGAGCTTGATGAAGATCCAGTAGCACGACGGCGTGGTGGTGGAAGCAACGGTGATCTCGGCAGGGCTTCGCCAAGCTAAGGGAGAGGGAGGAGTGTCACGGGAATGAGAGGGAGGCGCCAGGGGCTAGAGTCCGGCTGCCCTCCCTCCCCCCACTATTTATAGGACCCCTAAGGGGGGCGCCGGCCCTAGGAGATTGAATCTCCAAGGGGGGGGGGGCGGTGGCCAAGGGGGGTGGAGTGCCCCCAAGCCAAGTGGGGCGCCCCCACCCCTAGGGTTTCCAACCCTCGGCGCAGGGGAGGCCCATGGGGGGCGCACCAGCCCATCTAGGGCTGGTTCCCCTCCCACTTCAGCCCATGGGGCCCTCCATGATAGGTGGCCCCACCTGGTGGACCCCCGGGACCCTTCCGGTGGTCCCGGTACAATACCGATTACCCCGAAAACCTTCTCGATGGCCGAAACTTGACTTCCTATATATAAATCTTCACCTCCGGACCAATCCAGAGCTCCTCGTGATGTCCGGGATCTCATCTGGGACTCCGAACAACTTTCGGTTTACCATATACTAATATCTCAACAACCCTAGCTGAAAGCACAAGTGCTCCCTAGGTGGTTTTGGTAATTGATGACAACATATCTCTTGTTGGACTAATGTTTCTATCTAGTATGTTTCAGATAAGTTCAACAATGGAGTGGCATGGACTAAAGGTTGTGGGAACTCCTTCAAGATGCTAGGGACAAAGGATTGGCTAAAGCTTCAAGCTCAAGACTCTTCATTTTACATTTTAGTGATCCAAGATCACATTGAGTCCATAGGAAAAGCCAATACTATCAAGGAGGGATGAGGTGTTGCTTAATGAGCCTCTTGCTTCATGTGCTTAGTGATATGCTCCAAAACCCTCAACTACTTTCCCACTTCCACATATGACCTAAACCCAAAGCCAAACTCAGACCTACCGATTATTCCTATCCGGCGCCACCGAGTTTCACCTGTCATAGCCACTGCCAGAAACCCTAATCAGCTCGGTCTCACCGATGGGATCTCGGTCTCACCGAGATGGGCTCGCAAACTCTCTGTTACCTATTGCAATATTTTCGGTCCCACCGAGATATGCAATCGGCCCCACCGAGTTTGCTTAGCCAACTCTTTGTTTCACTTATTACCCAAATCGGTCCCACCGAGTTTGAGTAATCGGTCAAACCGAGTTTTGGATTTTCCCTAACCCTAGCACATCGGTCCCACCGAGTTGATCCAGTCGGTCCCACCGAAATCTCTAATGATCACTAGGTTTACTATTTCGGTCCGACCGAGTCTGTTGATTCGGTCCCACCGAGATTGGAAAACTGTGTGTAATGGTTGGATTTTGTGTGGAGGCTATATATACCCCTCCACCTCCTCTTCATTGATGGTGAGAGCTATCAGACTAAGCCTACACTTCCAGCATCCTATTTTTGAGAGAGAACTACCTACTCATGTGTTGAGGCCAAGATATTCCATTCCTACCATATGAATCTTGATCTCTAGCTTTCCCCAAGTTGCTTTCCACTCAAACCTTCTTTCCACCAGATCCAAATCTTATGAGAGAGAGTTGAGTGTTGGGGAGACTATCATTTGAAGCACAAGAGCAAGGAGTTCATTACCTACACACCATTTGTTACTTCTTGGAGAGTGGTGTCTCCTAGATTGGCTAGGTGTTACTTGGGAGCCTCCGACAAGATTGTGGAGTTGAACCAAGGAGTTTGTAAGGGCAAGGAGATCGCCTACTTCGTGAAGATCTACCGCTAGTGAGGCAAGTCCTTCGTGGGTGATGGCCATGGTGGGATAGACAAGGTTGCTTCTTCATGGACCCTTTGTGGGTGGTTGCTTCTTCGTGGACCCTTCGTGGGTGGAGCCCTCCATGGACTCGCGCAACCGTTACCTTTCGTGGGTGGAGCCCTCCGTGGACTCGCGCAACCGTTACCCTTCGTGGGTTGAAGTCTCCATCAACGTGGATGTAGGATAGCACCACCTATCCGAACCACGGGAAAAACATCCGTGTCTCCAATTGCGTTTGAACTCTCCAAACCCTTTCCCTTACATTCTTGCAAGTTGCATGCTTTACTTTCCGCTACCTATATACTCTTTGCATACTTGCTTGATATGTATTGTGAATGTTGAAATTATGCCTAAACTCTACTTAAACCGAAAAAGCTTAAAAAATTGCAACTTTAGCATGAAGTGTCTAATCACCCCCCTCTAGACACATCTACTTCAAGATCCTACAAGTGGTATCAGAGCTTTGGTCTCCATTGCTTGGTTTAATCACCATTGGAGGAAGATGGATGTGTCTACCTTAGGGAGTCTTAGACATAGAGTGCCTATTCTTGATGGAGAGTATTTTCATGAGTGGAAAAATGAGATGCTTGTAATCTTCAATCAATATCATTTGAATAAGTATATTGCTAGTCCTTGTGCACCTCATATTGATCCTTTTCATCCTACCCTAGATGAAGATATTGACATGATTGGCAATCTTAGAACTATTGAGCTCATCATTAGAGGATTGCCCAAAAATTTGATTGCTAGTTTGCCTACTCTTAATTGTGCCTATACTATATGGAAATTTTTTGAGGAACGATTTGCCGATCATTCCTTGAAAACTTTGGATGAAATTCTCCATAAATCTATTGCCTTGAGTAAGATGAACTCTAGTGATCCTAGCTTTGGTAATTGTCTATTTGAACTTACCAATCTTAAGCATGCTAAAGGAGATGTTGGAATCATTAGTGATATCATATTCGAAGCTATAAGAATTCATAAAAGTGACCACTTTGATGATCATTTATCTAATGAATTACCCTCTCTAGGAAATGATGAGTCACAAGATCATGATGAACATGGATACTATGATGATGATGATAGTGACTTAGATCTTGATGATGCAATGAGACATTTTGGTCTTATGGCAAATCTTCGAGGATATGAATCAGGAGGAAAGTAATGGGTTCTTGATAGTGGATGTACTGATCATATGACCGGAGATGAAGAGATGTTCCGTGAGCTTGCTGAAAATGATGGCCCTCGAAAATATGTCACCTTTGGTGATAATTCAAAGGGTAAAGTGGTTGGCCTTGGTAAGGTGGCCATCTCACATGATAGTTCCATTCAAAATGTCATGCTCGTTGAATCTCTCGGCTACAACTTACTTTCAGTATCTAGACTTGCTGATTTCGGTTTGAATGTCCTATTTACTGAGGTAGATTGCCAAGTTTTTCATCGAGAGAATCATAAAATGGTCTTTACGGGTATGCGTAGAGGTGATCTTTACATTGTCGATTTGTCTAAAAAGGCACAACCTAAAACTTGCTTTGTTGCTAAATCCTCAAAAGGTTGGTTGTGGCATAGACGACTAGGTCACGTTGGCATGAGAAACCTTGACAAGCTTATTAAAGGAAATCATATCCTTGGAGTTAACGATGTCATATTTGATAAGGATAGACTTTGCAGTGCTTGTCAAGCAGGTAAACAGGTTGGAGGAAGACATCCCGTGAAGAACATCATGACCACAAGGAGGCCACTCGAGCTACTTCATATGGATCTTTTTGGTCCCAACGCCTACAAGAGTCTCGGTGGAAATTCTTTTGGTCTAGTTATAGTTGATGACTTTTCAAGATTTACGTGGGTGTTCTTTCTTAATGACAAGTCGCAGGTCCAGAAGATCTTCAGAAACTTCGCTAGGAAGGCCCAAAATCAGTTTGACGTGAAGATCAAGAAGGTTCGGAGTGACAACGGAACGGAGTTCAAGAACGCAAATGTGGACACCTTTCTTGACTAAGAAGGGATTTCACACGAGTTCTCGGATACGCACACACCTCAACAAAATGGAGTTGTTGAGAGGAAGAACCGGACGCTCATCAAAATGGAAAGAACGATGCTTGATGAATACAAGACGCCGAAGCACTTTTGGGCAGAAGCGGTTGAGACAGCTTGTCACGCAACAAATCGCTTATATCTTCACAAGCTACTCGGCAAAACGGCATACGAGCTTCTCACCGATAACAAACCCCAAGTTGGATACTTTCGAGTATTCGGCTCAAAGTGCTACATTCTTGATAAGCATTGTCGTTCAAAGTTTGCTCCTAAATCTCATGAAGGTTTTCTACTTGGTTATGGCTCAAACTCTCACACTTACCGTGTCTATAACAATTTCACCCGAAAGGTTGAAGAGACGGTAGATGTGAAGTTTGATGAATCTAATGGCTTGCGAGTAGAGCAATTGCCAATTGATGTAGGAGACAAAGAACCTTCAAAAGCAATCCAAGACTTGTCCATTGGCAAAATTCGTCCAACGGAGGTGAAGGAGAGTACTTCATCCGTCCAAGTGGAAGCTTCTACTTCACAACAAGGTGAACCAAGAATCGACACGGAAGCATCCACAAGTGGGACACACCAAGATGAAGAAGACGAGGAAATACATCAAGACGAACATCAACAACCTCCTTCTCCACCACGACAAGAGAACGACAACGTCAACAATGAAGAAGGCCAAGAAGAAGAACAAGATGAAGAAGATGTTCAATGAAGACCCAAGCAAAAGCTCTCACGAGTTCGAGCAAGAATTGCCAAAGATCATCCCGTCGATCAAAACCTCAATGATATACAAACTGGGAGAATCACTCACTCAAAAACTCGTTTAGCTAACTTTTGTGAAAACTATTCATTCATCTCTAGCATTGAACCTATGAAGGTAGAAGAAGCATTGGAATATCCGGATTGGATAAATGCTATGCATGAAGAGCTACACAATTCTGAGAGAAACCAAGTTTGGACATTGGTTGAGAAGCCCGACAAGGACCACAACATCATTGGTACCAAATGGGTGTTTCGCAACAAGCAAGATGAAGATGGACAAGTGGTTCGCAACAAAGCACGTCTCGTCGCCCAAGGATACACACAAGTCGAAGGTATGGACTATGGTGAGACATATGCTCCCGTTGCTAGACTTGAGTCCATTCGCATCTTACTTGCCTATGCTAATCACCATAATATCACCTTGTACCAAATGGACATTAAAAGTGCTTTTCTAAATGGTGAAATAGCGGAGGAAGTTTATGTCAAACAACCTCCTGGCTTTGTCAATCCTAAAAAACCAAATCATGTTTACAAACTTCACAAAGCTCTTTATGGTCTTAAACAAGCTCCTAGAGCATGGTATAAATGCTTGACCAAGTTCCTTATTACAAGTGGTTTTGAAATTGGTAAAATTGATTCTACTCTTTTTACTAAAAGGGTTAATGGAGAACTATTTGTATGCCAAATTTATGTCGATGATATCATATTTGGTTCAACTAACCCTCTCTTTAGTGAGAAGTTTGGAAAGCTAATGTCAGAGAAGTTTGAGATGTCTATGATGAGTGAACTCAAATTCTTTCTCGGTTTGCAAATCAAGCAAACTAAGGAAGGTACATTTGTCTCTCAAACAAAGTACACCAAGGACTTATTCAAGAAGTTCAATATGCAAGAATGCAAAGGTATGTCTACACCCATGCCTACTAGTGGACATAATGATTTGACCAAAGATGGTGAACCGGTTGATCAAAAGGTTTATCGCTCTATGATTGGTTCATTGTTATACCTATGTGCTTCACGTCCCGATATTATGCTAAGTGTGTGCATGTGTGCACGATATCAAGCTGCTCCTAAAGAATGCCATCTTAAGGCTGTGAAAAGGATAGTGAGATATTTAATCCATACACCAAATTTTGGCATTTGATATCCTAAGAGATCTTCTTTTGATCTTGTTGGCTATTCCGACTCAGATTATGCCGGAGACAAGATTGATAGAAAGTCCACTTCGGGTACTTGTCAATTTCTTGGTAGATCTCTTGTGTCTTGGTCTTCCAAGAAACAAAACTCGGTATCCTTATCCACCGCCGAAGCGGAATACATTGCCGCTGGTTCATGTTGTGCTCAGTTACTTTGGATGACCCAAACTCTTAAAGATTATGGGATTTATGTGAAACATGTTCCACTACTTTGTGACAATGAAAGTGCTATAAAAATTGGTCATAATCCTATACAACATTCTCGAACTAAGCATATTGAAGTTCGTCATCATTTCATTCGAGATCATGTTGCTAAGGGTGACATTGATCTTAAGCATGTTCGCACCGATAAGCCATTAGCGGATATATTTACTAAACCTCTTGACGAGAAAGTGTTTTGCAGGTTGAGAGGAGAATTGAATCATTGATGCTTCGAACTTGGAGTAGAAACTCCATTGGATACATGCAAGACATGAGCTTATGACTAATCCATGATATATCTCTTATGATAACTATCTTATGTCTTGGATATATTTGCACCTTGCATGTTGTCTAACCCATGTAGGTGCTTGGTTGAATCTAATTCCATGAGATTGCGACTCACTCACATCTTGAGCAATCTCTACATCACCAAGACTCTACACAATGGTGGTTGAAGACAAGGAAGCACAAAACCATCCAAACTTATCCTTTGACAAACTCTATGTTGAGCTTCATGATTGTCATTTTTGGATACACAAGTGCTCTTCCTTGCAAGAACTAACCCATGTAGGTAGATGAACTCAAACTCCAAGTGGTGCTCCCAACTCTTGATGAGCTACATCAACCTTGAGCACCCACACAAGTTCAACTACATGAGCAAGAACCACACCACCACCCAAGGTATGTTATTCCATCTTAGAGAAGCTTTACTCCAAGACATGAGTCAAAGCAACTCAACAAGATGTGAATACATCAAGATGCTTAAATGAAAAATGGTAACCCCATTTTGAGCTTAAACGATGAGTATGACCTATGATCAAGTGTCCTCACTTGACTCCTAAGTCAATATACTCTAACATAGGTGACTATGTCACCGCCCAATTCTAGATGAAGTTCTCTTGTGTTCTTTTCTGAGTTATTGCATTTGTCCCTTGCATATTTGTTTCTTTCTTTTTCAAAAAAAAAACTTCATCTAGAAACTTTCACTCTTTTCTTTTTGATTTTTGTTCTGCATATTTCTGCATCAAATTCCTTGCAAATCTTTCAGCTAATTCATTGCAAATCTTTGTGAGATCTTACTTGACTAGTGAGCTGAGGTGACAAGAGTTTTCTCTGTGATGAACTTGGTTTCACCGATTTCGCAACAGGAAAAACAGTTTGCCACATATTCTATATTTCTTCTGATCTAGCTCCACTCAATGAATCTTATCCTCTACAAGCATCACAGTCTTATTCACTGCTTTGTGCTGAATCTCAAGGACCAAACCTATTCGACGGATTCCAGGAAAAACCTTCTTGGAAATTGATGTCAAAGGGGGAGAGAGAGATCACATCAAAGCTTATCATCGGGGAGAGAGAGATCACATCAAAAGCTTATCACCTACAAAGGAGAAAGTACTAAGGGGGAGAGAATACTCAAGGATCCCAAATATTAAGGGGGAGAAAGAAATCTCCAGGGGGGAGAATACTCAAGGATCCCAGATGCTTGATGTTCAAGAGGAGAGATGCCACATGTCTTTTTGGGGGAAAGACATGTTCATATGTACTCATTTGAATTAAGTTCTATTCATATCTTTCAGCTCTGATTTTCTGTTCCCTATCCTCTCCCAATATCCCATGTCAGATTCAGGGGGAGCAAGACACCTAAGGGAAAGAAATTAGTCAAATTCTTTGCATATCTTTATTCTTGGGGACATGTTGAATCCAATGTGGTACCTTGTACTCACTCTCTACATGTCATCCCAGTCTTGGCATTCTTGTGGTTTCTTTTGTTTGCTCTGGCTAGTGGATGTACCTGTGTTATCTAACTTTGTTTGTGCATGTTCATTCCATCCTAAGCCAACTCAAAGACCACAAGGTAAGTATATGCATCAAAATCATGAGTATGAGGAGTTCTTGCTTATGTACATACTGTTTGCAAGGACTCATGAGCATGAAGGTATTTTCCTTGATAATCTTTTGCTCTGATGCATATGTCCAAGATACATGTAACACATTGCCTACTCTGTCATGGTTATGCTCTCACATGCCTCTATATTTCATATTTACACGAGTGCATACATGTAGGGGGAGCCTATGCTTGTTACATGTCCTTCCAAAGCTTTACTTGCTGTTCTTGATATCTTTATCTAAAGCTTTGATGTATGTGGTTGCCATCAATTACCAAAAAGGGGGAGATTGAAAGCACAAGTGCTCCCTAGGTGGTTTTGCTAATTGATGACAACATATCTCTTGTTGGACTAATGTTTCTATCTAGTATGTTTCAGATAAGTTCAACAATGGAGTGGCATGGACTAAAGGTTGTGGGAACTCCTTCAAGATGCTAGGGACAAAGGATTGGCTAAAGCTTCAAGCTCAAGACTCTTCATTTTACATTTTAGTGATCCAAGATCACATTGAGTCCATAGGAAAAGCCAATACTATCAAGGAGGGATGAGGTGTTGCTTAATGAGACTCTTGCTTCATGTGCTTAGTGATATGCTCCAAAACCCTCAACTACTTTCCCACTTCCACATATGACCTAAACCCAAAGCCAAACTCGGACCTACCGATTATTCCTATCCGGCGCCACCGAGTTTCACCTGTCATAGCCACTGCTAGAAACCCTAATCAGCTCGGTCTCACCGATAGGATCTCGGCCTCACCGAGATGGGCTCGCAAACTCTCTGTTACCTATTGCAATATTTTCGGTCCCACCGAGATATGCAATCGGCCCCACCGAGTTTGCTTGGCCAACTCTTTGTTTCACTTATTACCCAAATCGGTCCCACCGAGTTTGAGTAATCGGTCAAACCGAGTTTTGGATTTTCCCTAACCCTAGCACATCGGTCCCACCGAGTTGATCCAGTCGGTCCCACCGAAATCTCTAACGGTCACTAGGTTTACTATTTCGGTCCGACCGAGTCTGTTGATTTGGTCCCACCGAGATTGGAAAACTGTGTGTAATGGTTGGATTTTGTGTGGAGGCTATATATACCCCTCCACCTCCTCTTCATTCGTGGTGAGAGCTATCAGACTAAGCCTACACTTCCAGCATCCTATTTCTGAGAGAGAACTACCTACTCATGTGTTGAGGCCAAGATATTCCATTCCTACCATATGAATCTTGATCTCTAGCTTTCCCCAAGTTGCTTTCCACTCAAACCTTCTTTCCACCAGATCCAAATCTTATGAGAGAGAGTTGAGTGTTGGGGAGACTATCATTTGAAGCACAAGAGCAAGGAGTTCATTACCTACACACCATTTGTTACTTCTTGGAGAGTGGTGTCTCCTAGATTGGCTAGGTGTTACTTGGGAGCCTCCGACAAGATTGTGGAGTTGAACCAAGGAGTTTGTAAGGGCAAGGAGATCGCCTACTTCGTGAAGATCTACCGCTAGTGAGGCAAGTCCTTCATGGGCGATGGCCATGGTGGGATAGACAAGGTTGCTTCTTCGTGGACCCTTTGTGGGTGGTTGCTTCTTCGTGGACCCTTCGTGGGTGGAGCCCTCCGTGGACTCGCGCAACCGTTACCCTTCATGGGTGGAGTCCTCCGTGGACTCGCGCAACCGTTACCCTTCGTGGGTTGAAGTCTCCATCAACGTGGATGTAGGATAGCACCACCTATCCGAACCACGGGAAAAACATCTGTGTCTCCAATTGCGTTTGAACTCTCCAAACCCTTTCCCTTACATTCTTGCAAGTTGCATGCTTTACTTTCCGCTGCCTATATACTCTTTGCATACTTGCTTGATATGTATTGTGAATGTTGAAATTATGCCTAAACTCTACTTAAACCGAAAAAGCTTAAAAAATTGCAACTTTAGCATGAAGTGTCTAATCACCCCCCTCTAGACACATCTACTTCAAGATCCTACACTAGCGTCACCGAACCTTAAGTGTGTAGACCCTACGGGTTCGTGAGACACGCAGACATGACCGAGACGACTCTCCGGTCAATAACCAACAGTGGGATCTGGATACCCATGTTGGCTCCCACATGCTCCTCGATGATCTCATCGGATGAACCATGATGTCGAGGATTCGATCAATCCCGTATACAATTCCCTTTGTCAATCGGTACGTTACTTCCCCGAGACTCGATCGTCGATATCCCAATACCTCGTTCAATCTCGTTACCGGCAAGTCACTTTACTCGTACCGTAATGCATGATCCCGTGATCAACCACTTGGTCACATTGAGCTCATTATGATGATGCATTACCGAGTGGGCCCAGAGATACCTCTCCGTCATACGGAGTGACAAATCCCAGTCTCGATTCGTGCCAACCCAACAGACACTTTCGGAGATACCTGTAGTGTACCTTTATAGTCACCGAGTTACGTTGTGACGTTTGGCACACCCAAAGCACTCCTACGGTATCCGGGAGTTGCACAATCTCATGGTCTAAGGAAATGATACTTGACATTCGGAAAAGCTATAGCAAACGAACTACACGATCTTTGAGCTATGCTTAGGATTGGGTCTTGTCCATCACATCATTCTCCTAATGATGTGATCCCGTTATCAATGACATCCAATGTCCATAGTCAGGAAACCATGACTATCTTTCGATCAACGAGCTAGTCAACTAGAGGCTCACTAGGGACGTGTTGTGGTCTATGTATTCACACATGCATTACGATTCCCGGATAACACAATTATAGCATGAACAATAGACAATTATCATGAACAAAGAAATATAATAATAACCATTTTATTATTGCCTCTAGGGCATATTTCCAACAGTCTCCCACTTGCACTAGAGTCAATAGTCTAGTTACATTGTGATGAATCGAACACCCATGCAGTTCTGGTGTTGATCATGTTTTGCTCTAGGGAGAGGTTTAGTCAATGGATCTGCCACATTCAGGTCCGTATGTACTTTACAAATATCTATGTCTCCATTTTGAACACTTTCACGAATGGAGTTGAAGCGACGCTTGATATGCCTGGTCTTCCTATGAAACCTGGGCTCCTTGGCAAGGGCAATAGCTCCAGTGTTGTCACTATTGGGTTTCGTAGTAATTTCAAAAAAATTCCTACGCACACGCAAGATCATGGTGATGCATAGCAACGAGAGGGGGAGAGTGTGATCTACGTACCCTTGTAGATCGACAACGGAAGCGTTAACTTGGTTGATGTAGTCGCACGTCTTCACGGCCCGACCGATCAAGCACCGAAACTATGGCACCTCCGAGTTCTAGCACACGTTTAGCTCGATGACGATCCCCAGACTCCGATCCAGCAAAGTGTTGGGGAAGAGTTCCGTCAGCATGATGGCGTGGTGACGATCTTGATGTACTACTGTCGCAGGGCTTCGCCTAAGCACCGCTACAATATTATCGAGGTCTATGGTGGAAGGGGGCACCGCACACGGCTAAGAATATGATCACGTGGATCAACTTGTGTC
>NC_057803.1:603920638-603955169 GCF_018294505.1 Triticum aestivum
GGAAGGGGGGGCCGGCCCCCTCTCCTTGTCCAATTCGGACCAAGGGGGGGAGGGGCGTGCGGCCCATCTCTGGCCACCTCTCCTCTCTTCCACTAAGGCCCACTAAGGCCCATATACCTCCCGGGGGGTTCCGGTAACCTCCCGGTACTCCGGTAAAATCCCGATTTCACCCGGAACACTTCCGATATCCAAACATAGGCTTCCAATATATCAATCTTTATGTCTCGACCATTTAGAGACTCCTCGTCATGTCCGTGATCACATCTGGGACTCCGAACAACCTTCGGTACATCAAAATGCATAAACTCATAATATAACTGTCATCGTAACCTTAAGCGTGCGGACCCTACGGGTTCGAGAACAATGTAGACATGACCAAGACATGTCTCCGGTCAATAACCAATAGCGGAACCTGGATGCTCATATTGGCTCCTACATATTCTACGAAGATCTTTTATCGATCAGACCGCATAACAACATACGTTGTTCCCTTTGTCATCGGTATGTTACTTGCCCGAGATTCGATCGTCGGTATCCCATACCTAGTTCAATCTCGTTACCGGCAAGTCTCTTTACTCGTTCTATAATACATCATCCTGCAACTAACTCATTAGTTGCAATGCTTGCAAGGCTTAAGTGATGTGCATTACTGAGAGGGCCCAGAGATACCTCTCCGACAATCGGAGTGACAAATCCTAATCTCGAAATACGCCAACCCAACACGTACCTTTGGAGACACCTATAGAGCTCCTTTATAATCACCCAGTTACGTTGTGACGTTTGGTAGCACACAAAGTGTTCCTCTGGAAAACGGGAGTTGCATAATCTCATAGTCATAGGAACATGTATAAGTCATGAAGAAAGCAATAGCAACATACTAAACGATCGGGTGCTAAGCTAATGGAATGGGTCATGTCAATCAGATCATTCAACTAATGATGTGATCCCGTTAATCAAATAACAACTCTTTGTCCATGGTTAGGAAACATAACCATCTTTGATTAACGAGCTAGTCAAGTAGAGGCATACTAGTGACACTCTGTTTGTCTATGTATTCACACATGTATTATGTTTCCGGTTAATACAATTCTAGCATGAATGATAAACTTTTATCATGATATAAGGAAATAAATAATAACTTCATTATTGCCTCTAGGGCATATTCCTTCAGTCTCCCACTTGCACTAGAGTCAATAATCTAGATTACTCTGTAATGATTCTAACACCCATGGAGCCTTGGTGCTGATCATGTTTTGCTCGTGGAAGAGGCTTAGTCAACGGGTCTGCAACATTCAGATCCGTATGTATCTTGCAAATCTCTATGTATCCCACCTGGATTAGATCCCGGATGGAATTGAAGCGTCTCTTGATGTGCTTGGTTCTCTTGTGAAATCTGGATTCCTTCGCCAAGGCAATTGCACCAGTATTGTCACAAAAGATTTTCATTGGACCCGATGCACTAGGTATGACACCTAGATCGGATATGAACTCCTTCATCCACACTCCTTCATTCACTGCTTCCGAAGCAGCTATGTATTCCGCTTTACACGTAGTGAAGGAAATATGCCCTAGAGGCAATAATAAAGTTATTATTTATTTCCTTATATCATGATAAATGTTTATTATTCATGCTAGAATTGTATTAACCGGAAACATAATACATGTGTGAATACATAGACAAACAGAGTGTCACTAGTATGCCTCTACTTGACTAGCTCGTTAATCGAAGATGGTTATGTTTCCTAACCATAAACAAAAGAGTTGTTATTTGATTAACGGAATCACATCATTAGAAGAATGATGTGATTGACATGACCCATTCCATTAGCTTAGCACCCGATCATTTAGTATGTTGCTATTGGTTTCTTCATGACTTATACATGTTCCTATGACTATGAGATTATGCAACTCCCGTTTGCCGGAGGAACACTTTGTGTGCTACCAAACGTCACAACGTAACTGGGTGATTATAAAGGAGCTCTACAGGTGTCTCCAAAGGTACATGTTGGGTTTGCGTATTTTGAGATTAGGATTTGTCACTCCGATTGTCGGAGAGGTATCTCTGGGCCCTCTCGGTAATGCACATCACATAAGCCTTGCAAGCATTGCAACTAATGAATTAGTTGTGAGATGATGTATTACGGAACGAGTAAAGAGACTTGCCGGTAACGAGATTGAACTAGGTATTAAGATACCGACGATCGAATCTCGGGCAAGTAACATACCGATGACAAAGGGAACAATGTATGTTGTTATGCGGTCTGACCGATAAAGATCTTCGTAGAATATGTGGGAGCCAATATGAGCATCCAGGTTCCGCTATTGGTTATTGACTGGAGACGTGTCTCGGTCATGTCTACATTGTTCTCGAACCCGTAGGGTCCGCACGCTTAAGGTTTCAATGACAGTTATATTATGAGTTTATGAGTTTTGATGTACCGAAGGAGTTCGGAGTCCCGGATGAGATCGGGGACATGACGAGGAGTCTCGAAATGGTCGAGACGTAAAGATCGATATATTGGACGACTATATTCAGAAATCGGAAAGGTTCCGAGTGATTCGGGTATTTTTCGGAGTACCGGAGAGTATTGGGCCTTATTGGGCCATATGGGAAAGAAGAAAAAGGGCCTCAAGGGTGGCCGCACCACTCCCCTTGGTCTGGTCCGAATTGGACTAGGGAAGGGGGACGCCCCCTTCCTTCCTTCTCATTTTCCCTTCCTCTTTTCCTATTCCATATGGGAGGTGGAATCCTACTAGGACTAGGGAGTCCTAGTAGGACTCCACACCTGGCGCACCTCTCCTAGGGCCGGCCTCCTCCTCCCTTGCTCCTTTATATACGGGGGCAGGGGGGCACCTCTAGACACAAGTTGATCCACGTGATCATATTCTTAACCGTGTGTGGTGCCCCCTTCCACCATAGTCCTCGATAATATTGTAGCGGTGCTTAGGCGAAGCCCTGCGACGGTAGTACATCAAGATCGTCACCACGCCGTCGTGCTGACGGAACTCTTCCCCGACACTTTGCTGGATCGGAGTCCGGGGATCGTCATCGAGCTGAACATGTGCTAGAACTTGGAGGTGCCGTAGTTTCGGTGCTTGATCGGTCGGGCCGTGAAGACGTACGACTACATCAACCGCGTTGTGCTAACGCTTCCGCTGTTGGTCTACAAGGGTACGTAGATCACACTCTCCCCTCTCGTTGCTATGCATCACCATGATCTTGCGTGTGCGTAGGAATTTTTTGAAATTACTACGTTCCCCAACAGTGGCATCCGAGCCTAGGTTTTATGTGTTGATGTTATATGCACGAGTAGAACACAAGTGAGTTGTGGGCGATATAAGTCATACTGCTTACCAGCATGTCATACTTTGGTTCGGCGGTATTGTTGGACGAAGCGGCCCGGACCGACATTACGCGTACGCTTACGCGAGACCGGTTCTCCCGTCGTGCTTTGCACAAAGGTGGCTAGCAGGTGACAGTTTCTCCAACTTTAGTTGAACCGAGTGTGGCTATGCCCGGTCCTTGCGAAGGTTAAAACAACACCAACTTGACAAACTATCATTGTGGTTTTGATGCGTAGGTAAGATTGGTTCTTGCTTAAGCCCGTAGCAGCCACGTAAAACTTGCAACAACAAAGTAGAGGACGTCTAACTTGTTTTTGCAGGGCATGTTGTGATGTGATATGGTCAAGACATGATGCTAAATTTTATTGTATGAGATGATCATGTTTTGTAACCGAGTTATCGGCAACTGGCAGGAGCCATATGGTTGTCGCTTTATTGTATGCAATGCAATCGCGATGTAATGATTTACTTTATCACTAAGCGGTAGCGATAGTCGTGGAAGCATAAGATTGGCGAGACGACAACGATGCTACGATGGAGATCAAGGTGTCGCGCCGGTGACGATGGTGATCACGACAGTGCTTCGAAGATGGAGATCACAAGCACAAGATGATGATGGCCATATCATATCACTTATATTGATTGCATGTGATGTTTATCTTTTATGCATCTTATCTTGCTTTGATTGACGGTAGCATTATAAGATGATCTCTCACTAATTATCAAGAAGTGTTCTCCCTGAGTATGCACCGTTGTGAAAGTTCTTCGTGCTGAGACACCACGTGATGATCAGGTGTGATAGGCTCTACGTTCAAATACAACGGGTGCAAAACAGTTGCACACGCAGAATACTCAGGTTATACTTGACGAGCCAAGCATATACAGATATGGCCTCGGAACACGGAGACCGAAAGGTCGAGCGTGAATCATATAGTAGATATGATCAACATAGTGATGTTCACCAATGAAGCTACTCCATCTCACGTGATGATCGGACATGGTTTAGTTGATTTGGATCACGTAATCACTTAGAGGATTAGAGGGATGTCTATCTAAGTGGGAGTTCTTAAGTCATATGATTAATTGAGCTTAAATTTATCATGAACTTAGTCCTGGTAGTATTAGCATATCTATGTTGTAGATCAATAGCTCGCGTTGTTGTTTTCATATGTTTATTTTGATATGTTCCTAGAGAAAATTGTGTTGAAAGATGTTAGTAGCAATGATGCGGATTGGATCCATGATCTGAGGTTTATCCTCATTGCTGCACAGAAGAATTATGTCCTTGATGCACCGCTAGGTGACGGACCTATTGCAGGAGCAGATGCAGACGTTATGAACGTTTGGCTAGCTCAATATGATGACTACTTGATAGTTTAGTGCACCATGCTTAACGTCTTAGAATCGGGACTTCAAAGACGTTTTGAACGTCATGGACCATATGAGATGTTCCAGGAGTTGAAGTTAATATTTCAAGCAAATACCCGAGTTGACAGATATGAAGTCTCCAACAAGTTCTATAGCTAAAAAGATGGAGGAGAATCGCTCAACTAGTGAGCATGTGCTCAGATTGTCTGAGTACTACAATCGCTTGAATCAAGTGGGAGTTAATCTTCCAGATAAGATAGTGATTGACAGAATTCTCTAGTCACCATCACCAAGTTAGTAGAACTTCATGATGAACTATGATATGCAAGGGATAACGGAAACAATTCCCAAGCTCTTCATAATGCGGAAATTGATGAAGGTAGAAATCGAGAAAAACATCAAGTGTTGATGGTAGACAAGACCACTAGTTTCAAGAAAAGGGGCAGAGGGAAGAAGGGGAACTTCAATAAGAACAACAAGCAAGTTGCTGCTCAAGTGAAGAAGCCCAAGTCTGGTCCTAAGCCTGAGACTAAGTGTTTCTACTGCAAAGGGACTGGTCACTGGAAGCGGAACTACCCCAAGTGATTGGCAGATAAGAAGGATGGCAAAGTGAACATAAGTATATTTGATATACATGTTATTGATGTGTACTTTACTAGTGTTTATAGCAACCCCTCAGTATTTGATACTAGTTCAGTTGCTAAGATTAGTAACTCGAAACGGGAGTTGCAGAATAAACAGAGACTAGTTAAGGGTGAAGTGACGATGTGTGTTGGAAGTGGTTCCAAGATTGATATGATCATCATCGCACACTCCCTATACTTTCGGGATTAGTGTTGAACCTGAATAAGTGTTATTTGGTGTTTGTGTTGAGCATGAATATGATTTGATCATGTTTATTGTAATACGGTTATTCATTTAAGTAAGAGAATAAATTGTTGTTCTGTTTACATGAATAAAACCTTATATGGTTACACACCCAATGAAAATAGTTCGTTGGATCTCGATCGTAGTGATACACATAATCATAATATTGAAACCAAAAGATGCAAAGTTAATAATGATAGTGCAACTTATTTGTGGCACTGCCGTTTAGGTCATATTGGTGTAAAGCGCATGAAGAAACTCCATGCTGATGGGTTTTTGGAAACACTTGATTATGAATCAGTTGATGCTTGCGAACCATGCCTCATGGGCAAGACGACTAAAACGCCGTTCTCCAGAACTATGGAGCGAGCAACTGACTTATTGGAAATAATACATACTGATGTATGAGATCCGATGAGTGTTAAGGCTCGTGGCGGGTATCATTCTTTTCTGACCTTCACAGATGATTTGAGCAGATATGGGCATATCTAATTAATGAAACACAAGTCTGAAATATTTGAAAAGTTCAAAGAATTTCAGAGTGAAGTGGAGAATCATCGTAACAAGAAAGTTTCTACGATATGATCGCAGAGGTAAAATATTTGAGTTACGAGTTTGGCCTTCAGTTAAAACAATGTGAAATAGTTTCACTACTCATGCCACCTGGAACACCACAGCATAATGGTGTGTCCGAACATCATAACCGTACTTTATTAGATATGGTGCGATCTATGATGTCTCTTTCGATCTACCACTATCGTTTTGGGGTTATGCATTAAAGACAGCTGCATTCACGTTTAAAAGGGCACCATCTAAGTCCGTTGAGACGACACAATCTGAATTGTGGTTTGGCAGAAACCAAAGTTGCCGTTTCTTAAAGTTTAGGGTTGTGATGCTTATATGAAAAAGTTTCATCCTGATAAGCTCAAACCCAAATCGGAGAAATATGTCTTCATAGGATACCCAAAGGAGACTATTGGGTACACCTTCTATCACAGATCCGAAGGCAAATTATTCATTGCTGAGAATGGATCCTTTCTAGAGAAGGAGTTTCTCTCGAAAGAAGTGAGTGGGAGGAAAGTAGAACTTGATGAGGTAACTGTACCTACTCCCTTATTGGAAAGTAGTTCATCACAGAAATCTGTTCCTATGACTACTAGACCGATTAGTGAGGAAACTAATGATGATGATCATGTAACTTCAGATCAAGTTACTACCGAACCTCATAGGTAAACCAGAGTGAGATCCGCACCAGAGTGGTACGGTAATCCAGTTCTGGAGGTCATGTTACTTGACCATGACGAGCCTACGAACTATGAGGAAGCGATGATGAGCCCAGATTCCGCGAAATGGCTTGAGGCCATGAAATCTGAGATGAGATCCATGTATGAGAACAAAGTATGGACTTTGATTGACTTGCCCAATGATCGGCGAGCCATTGAGATTAAATGGATCTTCAAGAGGAAGACGGACGCTGATAGTAGTGTTACTATCTACAAAGCTAGAATTGTCGCAAAAAGGTTTTCGACAAGTTCAAGGTGTTGACTACGATGAGAGTTTCTCACTCGTATCTATGCTTAAATCTGTCCGAATCATGTTAGCAATTGCCGCATTTTATGAAATCCGGCAAATGGATAAACAAAACTGCATTCCTTAATGGATTTATTAAAGAAGAGTTGTATATGATACAACCAGAAGGTTTTGTCAATCCTAAAGGTGCTAACAAAATGTGCAAGCTCCAGCGATCCATCTATGGACTGGTGCAAGCATCTCGGAGTTGGAATATGCGCTTTGATGAGATGATCAAAGCATATAGTTTTATACAGACTTGCGGTGAAGCCTGTATTTACAAGAAAGTGAGTGGGAGCACTACAACATTTCTGATAAGTATATGTGAATGACATATTGTTGATCGGAAATAATGTAGAATTATTCTGCAAAGCATAAAGGAGTGTTTTCAAAGAAGTTTTCAAAGAAAGACCTCGGTGAAGCTGCTTACATATTAAGCATCAAGATCTATAGAGATAGATCAAGACGCTTGATAAGTTTTTTCAATGAGTACATACCTTGACAATATTTTGAAGTAGTTCAAAAATGGAACAGTCAAAGAAAGAGTTCTTGGCTGTGTTACAAGGTGTGAAATTGAGTAAGACTCAAAGCCCGACCACGGCAGAAGATAGAAAGAGAATGAAAGTCATTCCCTATGCCTCAGCCATAGGTTCTATAAAGTATGCCATGCTGTGTACCAGATCTATTGTATACCCTACACTGTGTTAAGCAAGGGAGTACAATAGTGATCTAAGAGTAGATCACTGGACAACGGTCAAAATTATCCTTAGTGGAATAAGGAAATATTTCTCAATTATGGAGGTGACAAAAGGTTCGTCGTAAAAAGTTATGTCGATGCAAGTTTTGACACAGATCTGGATGACTCTAAGTCTCGATCTAGATACATATTGAAAGTGGGAGCAATTAGCTAGAGTAGCTCCGTGCAGAGCAATGTAGACATAGAATTCGCAAAATACTTACGGATCTGTATGTGACAGACCCGTTGACTAAAATTATCTCACAAGAAAAACATGATCACACCTTAGTACTCTTTGGGTGTTAATCACATAAACGATGTGAACTAGATTACTGACTCTAGTAAACCCTTTGGGTATAGGTCACATGACGATGTGAACTATGGGTGTTAATCACATGGTGATGTGAACTATTAGTGTTGAATCACATGGCGATGTGAACTAGATTATTGACTCTAGTGCAAGTGGGAGACTGAAGGAAATATGCCCTAGAGGCAATAATAAAGTTATTATTTATTTCCTTATATCATGATAAATGTTTATTATTCATGCTAGAATTGTATTAACCGGAAACATAATACATGTGTGAATACATAGACAAACAGAGTGTCACTAGTATGCCTCTACTTGACTAGCTCGTTAATCGAAGATGTTTATGTTTCCTAACCATAAACAAAAGAGTTGTTATTTGATTAACAGGATCACATCATTAGAAGAATGATGTGATTGACATGACCCATTCCATTAGCTTAGCACCCGATCATTTAGTATGTTGCTATTGGTTTCTTCATGACTTATACATGTTCCTATGACTATGAGATTATGCAACTCCCGTTTGCCGGAGGAACACTTTGTGTGCTACCAAACGTCACAACGTAACTGGGTGATTATAAAGGATCTCTACAGGTGTCTCCAAAGGTACATGTTGGGTTGGCGTATTTCGAGATTAGGATTTGTCACTCCGATTGTCGGAGAGGTATCTCTGGGCCCTCTCGGTAATGCACATCACATAAGCCTTGCAAGCATTGCAACTAATGAATTAGTTGTGAGATGATGTATTACGGAACGAGTAAAGAGACTTGCCGGTAACGAGATTGAACTAGGTATTAAGATACCGACGATCGAATCTCGGGCAAGTAACATACCGATGACAAAGGGAACAATGTATGTTGTTATGCGGTCTGACCGATAAAGATCTTCGTAGAATATGTGGGAGCCAATATGAGCATCCAGGTTCCGCTATTGGTTATTGACTGGAGACGTGTCTCGGTCATGTCTACATTGTTCTCGAACCCGTAGGGTCCGCACGCTTAAGGTTTCAATGACAGTTATATTATGAGTTTATGAGTTTTGATGTACCGAAGGAGTTCGGAGTCCCAGATGAGATCGGGGACATGACGAGGAGTCTCGAAATGGTCGAGACGTAAAGATCGATATATTGGACGACTATATTCAGAAATCGGAAAGGTTCCGAGTGATTCGGGTATTTTTCGGAGTACCGGAGAGTATTGGGCCTTATTGGGCCATATGGGAAAGAAGAAAAAGGGCCTCAAGGGTGGCCGCACCCCTCCCCTTGGTCTGGTCCGAATTGGACTAGGGAAGGGGGACGCCCCCTTCCTTCCTTCTCCTTTTCCCTTCCTCTTTTCCTATTCCATATGGGAGGTGGAATCCTACTAGGACTAGGGAGTCCTAGTAGGACTCCACACCTGGCGCACCTCTCCTAGGGCCGGCCTCCTCCTCCCTTGCTCCTTTATATACGGGGGCAGGGGGCACCTCTAGACACAAGTTGATCCACGTGATCATATTCTTAACCGTGTGTGGTGCCCCCTTCCACCATAGTCCTCGATAATATTGTAGCGGTGCTTAGGCGAAGCCCTGCGACGGTAGTACATCAAGATCGTCACCACGCCGTCGTGCTGACGGAACTCTTCCCCGACACTTTGCTGGATCGGAGTTCGGGGATCGTCATTGAGCTGAACGTGTGCTAGAACTCAGAGGTGTCGTAGTTTCGATGCTTGATCGGTCGGGCCGTGAAGACGTACGACTACATCAACCACGTTGTGCTAACGCTTCCGCTGTCGGTCTACAAGGGTACGTAGATCACACTCTCCCCTCTCGTTGCTATGCATCACCATGATCTTGCATGTGCGTAGGAAATTTTTATAATTACTACGTTCCCCAACACGTAGATCCCGCCACGACGCTCTGTTTAGAACTGCACCAACTGACAGCTCCACCGTTTAATGTAAACACGTATCCGGTTTGCGATTTAGAATCGTCCAGATCAGTGTCAAAGCTTGCATCAACGTAACCGTTTACGATTAGCTCTTTGTCACCTCCATATACGAGAAACACATCCTTAGTCCTTTTCAGGTACTTCAGGATGTTCTTGACCGCTGTCCAGTGATCCACTCCTGGATTACTTTGGTACCTCCCTGCTAGACTTATAGCAAGGCACACATCAGGTCTGGTACACATCATTGCATACATGATAGAGCCTATGGCTGAAGCATAAGGAACATCTTTCATTTTCTCTCTATCTTCTGCAGTGGTCGGGCATTGAGTCCGACTCAACTTCACACCTTGTAACACAGGCAAGAACCCTTTCTTTGCTTGATCCATTTTGAACTTCTTCAAAATATTGTCAAGGTATGTGCTTTGTGAAAGTCCAATTAAACGTCTTGATCTATCTCTATGTTGGAAATATGCCCTAGAGGCAATAATAAATTGGTTATTATTATATTTCCTTGTTCATGATAATCATTTATTATCCATGCTAGAATTGTATTGATAGGAAACTCAGATACATGTGTGGATACATAGACAACACCATGTCCCTAGTAAGCCTCTAGTTGACTAGCTCGTTGATCAATAGATGGTTATGGTTTCCTGACCATGGACATTTGATGTCATTGATAACGGGATCACATCATTAGAAGAATGATGTGATGGACAAGACCCAAACCTAAGCCTAGCACAAGATCATGTAGTTCGTATGCTAAAGCTTTTCTAATGTCAAGTATCATTTCCTTAGACCATGAGATTGTGCAACTCCCGGATACCGTAGGAGTGCTTTGGGTGTGCCAAACGTCACAACGTAACTGGGTGACTATAAAGGTGCACTACGGGTATCTCCGAAAGTGTCTGTTGGGTTGGCACGAATCGAGACTGGGATTTGTCACTCCGTGTAAACGGAGAGGTATCTCTGGGCCCACTCGGTAGGACATCATCATAATGTGCACAATGTGATCAAGGAGTTGATCATGGGATGATGTGTTACGAAATGAGTAAAGAGACTTGCCGGTAACGAGATTGAACAAGGTATCGGGATACCGACGATCGAATCTCGGGCAAGTATCGTACCGCTAGACAAAGGGAATTGTATACGGGATTGATTAAGTCCTTGACATCGTGGTTCATCCGATGAGATCATCAAGGACAAATGTGGGAGCCAACATGGGTATCCAGATCCCACTGTTGGTTATTGACCGGAGAGTCATCTCGGTCATGTCTGCATGTCTCCCGAACCCATAGGGTCTACGCACTTAAGGTTTGGTGACGCTAGGGTTATAGAGATATTAGTATGCGGTAACCCGAAAGTTGTTCGGAGTCCCGGATGAGATCCCGGATGTCACGAGGAGTTCCGGAATGGTCCGGAGGTAAAGAATTATATATAGGAAGTGCTATTTCGGCCATCGGGACAAGTTTCGGGGTCACCGGTATTGTACCGGGACCACCAGAAGGGTCCCGGGGGTCCACCGGGTGGGGCCACCTGCCCCGGGGGGCCACATGGGCTGTAGGGGGTGCACCTTGGCCTATATGGGCCAAGGGCACCAGCCCCAAGAGGCCCATGCGCCAAGAATCAAGGGAAAGGAAGAGTCCTAAAAGGGGAAGGCACCTCCGAGGTGCCTTGGGGAGGTGGGACTCCTCCCTGGCCGCACCCTTCCTTGGAGGAAGGGCCAAGGCTGCGCCTCCCCCCTCTCCCTTGGCCCTATATATAGTGGGGGGAAGGGAGGGCAGCCCGACCTAAGCCCTGGCGCCTCCCTCTCCCTCCCATGACACATCTCCCTCCTCCCGCAGCGCTTGGCGAAGCCCTGTTGGAATCCCGCTACTTCCACCACCACGCCGTCGTGCTGCTGGATCTCCATCAACCTCTCCTCCTCCCTTGCTGGATCAAGAAGGAGGAGACGTCGCTGCTCCGTACGTGTGTTGAACGCGGAGGTGCCGTCCGTTCGGCGCTAGGATCATCGGTGATTTGGATCACGACGAGTACGACTCCATCAACCCCGTTCTCTTGAACGCTTCCGCGCGCGATCTACAAGGGTATGTAGATCCACTCCTCCCTCATTGCTAGATGACTCCATAGATTGATCTTGGTGACACGTAGGAAAATTTTGAATTATTGCTACGTTCCCCAACAGTGGCATCATGAGCTAGGTCTATGCGTAGTTTCTATGCACGAGTAGAACACAAAGTAGTTGTGGGCGTTGATTTTGTCAATTTACTTGCCGTTACTAGTCTTATCTTGATTCGGCGGCATCGTGGGATGAAGCGGCCCGGACCGACCTTACACGTACTCTTACGTGAGACTGGTTCCACCGACTGACATGCACTAGTTGCATAAGGTGGCTAGCGGGTGTCTGTCTCTCCCACTTTAGCCGGATCGGATTCGATGAAAAGGGTCCTTATGAAGGGTAAATAGCAATTGGCATATCACGTTGTGGTTTTGCGTAGGTAAGAAATGTTCTTGCTAGAAACCCATAGCAGCCACGTAAAACATGCAAACAACAATTAGAGGACGTCTAACTTGTTTTTGCAGGGGTATGCTATGTGATGTGATATGGCCATAAAGGATGTGATGAATGATATATGTGATGTATGAGATTGATCATGTTCTTGTAATAGGAATCACGACTTGCATGTCGATGAGTATGACAACCGGTAGGAGCCATAGGAGTTGTATTAATTTATTTATGACCTGCGTGTCAACATAAATGTCATGTAATTACTTTACTTTATTGCTAACTGTTAGCTGTAGTAGTAGAAGTAATAGTTGACGAGACAACTTCATGAAGACACGATGATAGAGATCATGATGATGGAGATCATGGTGTCATGCCGGTGACGATGATGATCATGGAGCCCCGAAGATGGAGATCAAGAGGAGCAAAGTGATGATGGCCATATCATGTCACTATTTGATTGCATGTGATGTTTATCATGTTTATGCATCTTGTTTACTTAGAACGACGGTAGTAAATAAGATGATCCCTCATAATAATTTCAAGAAAGTGTTCCCCCTAACTGTGCACCGTTGCGACAGTTCGTTGTTTCGAAGCACCACGTGATGATCGGGTGTGATAGATTCTAACGTTCACATACAACGGGTGTAAGACAGATTTACACACGCGAAACACTTAGGTTGACTTGACGAGCCTAGCATGTACCGAAATGGCCTCGGAACACAAGAGACCGAAAGGTCGAGCATGAGTCGTATAGAAGATACGATCAACATGAAGATGTTCACCGATGTTGACTAGTCCGTCTCACGTGATGATCGGACACGGCCTAGTTGACTCGGGTCATGTAATCACTTAGATGACTAGAGGGATGTCTATCTGAGTGGGAGTTCATAAGATGAACTTAATTATCCTGAACATAGTCAAAAGGTCTTCGCAAATTATGTCGTAGCTCGTGCTTCAGTTCTACTGTTTAGTTATGTTCCTAGAGAAAATTTAGTTGAAAGTTGATAGTAGCAATTATGCGGACTAGGTCCGTAAGCTGAGGATTGTCCTCATTTCTTCATAGAAGGCTTATGTCCTTAATGCACCGCTCAGTGTGCTGAACCTCGAACGTTGTCTGTGGATGTTGCGAACATCTGACATACACATTTTGATAACTACGTGATAGTTCAGTTAAACGGTTTAGAGTTGAGGCACCAAAGACGTTTTGAAACGTCGCAAAACATATGAGATGTTTTGAGGGCTGAAATTGGGATTTCAGGCTCGTGCCCACGTCAAGAGGTATAAGACCTCCGACGATTTTCTTAGCCTGCAAACTAAGGGAGAAAAGCTCAATTGTTGAGCTTGTGCTCAGATTGTCTGAGTACAACAATCATTTGAATCGAGTGGGAGTTGATCTTCCAGATGAGATAGTGATGTTTCTCCGAAGTCATTACCACCAAGCTGCTAGAGCTTCGTGATGAACTATAATATATCAGGGACATTTATGATGATCCTTGAGATATTCGCGATGTTTGACACCACAAAAGTAGAAATCTAGGAGCATCAATTGTTGATGGTTGGTGAAACCACTAGTTTCAAGAAGGGCAAGGGCACGAAGGGATACTTCATGAAACGGCAATTCAGCTGCTGCTCTAGTGAAGAAACCCAAGGTTGAACCCAAACCCGAGACTAAGTGCTTCTGTAATAAGGGGAACAACCACTGGAGCAGAATTACCCTAGATACTTGGTAGATGAGAAGGCTGGCAAGGTCGATAGAAGTATATTGGATATACATTGTGTTAATGTGTACTTTACTAGTACTCCTAGTAGCACCAGGGTATTAGATACCGGTTCGGTTGCTAAGTGTTAGTAACTCGAAATAAAAGCTACGGAATAAACGGAGACTAGCTAAAGGTGAGCTGACGATATGTGTTGGAAGTGTTTCCAATGTTGATATGATCAAGCATCGCACGCTCCCTCTACCATCGAGATTGGTGTTTGCGTTGAGCATAGACATGATTGGATTATGTCTATCGCAATACGGTAATTCATTTAAAGAGAATAATGGTTACTCTGTTTATTTGAATAATACCTTCAATGATCTTACACCTGAAATGAATGGTTTATTGAATCTCGATCGTAGTGATACACATGTTCATGCCAAAAGATAGTAATGATAGTACCACCTACTTGTGGCACTGCCACATAAGTCATATCGGTATAAAACGCATGAAGAAGCTCCATGTTGATGGATCTTTGGGCTCACTTGTTTTGAAAGGTTTGAGACATGCGAACCATGTCTATTGGTGTATATGCATGAAGAAACTCCATGCAAATGGACCGTTTGGACTCACTTGATTTTGAATCACTTGAGACATGCAAATCATACCACATGGGCAAGATGACTGAAAGCCTCGTTTTCAGTAAAATGGAACTAGAAAGCAACTTGTTGGAAGTAATACATTTTGATGTGTGCAATCCAGTGAGTGCTGAGGCATGTAGTGGATATTGTTATGTTCTTACTTCACAGATGATTTGAGTAGATGTTGAGTATATTTACTTGATGAATCACGAGTCTGAATTATTGAAAGGTTCAAGTAATTTCAGGGTGAAGTTGAAAGATCGTCGTGACAAGAGGATTAAAGATCTATGATATGATCATAGAGATGAATATCTGAATTACGAGTTTGGCACAGAATTAAGACATTGTGGAAATTGTTTCACAACTAATACAGCCTGGAACACCATAGTGTGATGGTGTGTCCGAACATCATAACTGCACCCTATTGGATATGATGCATACCATGATGTCTCTTATCGAATTACCACGATAGTTTATGGGTTAGGCATTAAAGACAACCACATTCACTTTAAATAGGGCACCACGTAATTCCGATGAGATGACACCGTATGAACTATGGTTTAGAGAAACCTAAGTTGTCATTTCTTAGAAGTTTGGGGCTGCGACGCTTATGTGAAAAAGTTTCAGGCTGATAAGCTCGAACCCAAAGCGGATAAATGCATCTTCATAAGACACCCAAAACAGTTGGGTATACCTCCTGTCTTAGATCCGAAAGCAATAAGGGATTGTTTCTTGAATCAGGTCCTTTCTCGAGGAAAAGTTTCTCTCGAAAGAATTGAGTGGGAGGATGGTGGAGACTTGATGAGGTTATTGAACCGTCTCTTCAACTAGTGTGTGACAGGGCACAGGGAGTTGTTCCTGTGGCACCTACAACAATTGAAGTGGAAGCTTATGATAGTGATCATGAAACTTCAGATCAAGTCACTACCAAACCTCGTGGGATGACAATGATGCGTACTACTTCAGAGTGGTACGTGATCCTGTCTTGAAAGTCATGTTGCTAGACAACAATGAACCTATGAGCTATGGAGAAGCGATGGTGGGCCTGGATTCCAAAATGGCTCGAGGCCATAAAATCCGAGAGAGGATCCATGTATGAAAACAAAGTGTAGACTTTGGCAGAACAGCTCGATGGTCGTGAGGCTGTTGAGTACAGATGTATTTTTAAAAGGAAGACGGACAATGATGGTAAATGTCACCATTAAGAAAGCTCGACTTGTCGTTAAGATGTTTTCCGACAAGTTCAAGGGGTTGACTACGATGAGACTTTCTCACTCGTAGCGATGCTAAGAGTCTGTTGGAATTATATTAGCGATTACTGCATTATTTATGAAATCTTGCAGATAGGATGTCAAAACATTGTTTCCTCGACGTTTTTTTGAGGAAAGGTTGTATGTGATACAAACCGGAAGGTTTTGTCAATCCTGAAAGATGCTAATAAGTATGCAAAGCTCCAGCAATCCTTCTAGGGACTGGAGTAAGCATCTCGGAGTTGGAATGTATGCTTTGATGATGATCAAAGATTTTGGGTTTATACAAAGTTTATGAGAAACTTGTATTTCCAAAGAAGTGAGTGGGAGCACTATAGAATTTCTGATGAATATATGTTGTTGACATATTGTTGATCAGAAATGACGTAGAATTTCTGGAAAGCATATAGGGTTATTTGGAAAGTGTTTTTCAATGGAAAGCCTGGATTAAGCTACTTGAACATTGAGCATCAAGATCTATAAGGATAGATCAAAACGCTTAATGGTACTTTCAAATGAGCACATACCTTGACATGATCTTGAAGGTGTTCAAGATGGATCAGTCAAAGAAGGAGCTCTTGCCTGAGTTGTAAGGTATGAAGTTAAGACTTAAAGCTCGACCACGGCAGAATAGAGAGAAAGGACGAAGGTCGTCCCCTATGCTTAAGACATAGGCTCTACAGTATGCTATGCTGTGTACCGCACCTGAAATGTGCCTTGCCATGAGTCAGTCAAGGGGTACAAGAGTGATCTAAGAATGGATCACAGGACAGCGGTCAAAGTTATCCTTAGTAACTAGTGGACTAAGGAATTTTCTCGATTATGGAGGTGGTAAAAGAGTTCGTCGTAAAGGGTTACGCCGATGCAAACTTTGACACTAATCCAGATTATTCTGAGTAGTAAACTGGATTCGTATAGTAGAATAGTTATTGGGAATAGCTCCAAATGTAGCGTAGTAGTTGCATCTACAAGATGACATAGAGATTTGCGAAGTACATACGGATATGAAAGATTCAGATCCGTTGACTATAATATCTCTCACAAGCATAACATGTTCAAACCTAGAATTCATCGAGTGTTAATCACATGGTAATGTGAACTAGATTGTTGACTCTAGTAAACTCTTTGGGTGTTAGTCACATGGGGATGTGACCTTGAGTGTTAGTCACATAGCGATGTGAACTGGATTATTGACTCTAGTGCAAGTGGGAGACTGTTGGAAATATGCCCTAGAGGCAATAATAAATTGGTTATTATTATATTTCCTTGTTCATGATAATCGTTTATTATCCATGCTAGAATTGTATTGATAGGAAACTCAGATACATGTGTGGATACATAGACAACACCATGTCCCTAGTAAGCCTCTAGTTGACTAGCTCGTTGATCAATAGATGGTTACGGTTTCCTGACCATGGACATTTGATGTCATTGATAACGGGATCACATCATTAGAAGAATGATGTGATGGACAAGACCAAAACCTAAGCCTAGCACAAGATCATGTAGTTCGTATGCTAAAGCTTTTCTAATGTCAAGTATCATTTCCTTAGACCATGAGATTGTGCAACTCCCGGATACCGTAGGAGTGCTTTGGGTGTGCCAAACGTCACAACGTAACTGGGTGACTATAAAGGTGCACTACGAGTATCTCCGAAAGTGTCTGTTGGGTTGGCACGAATCGAGACTGGGATTTGTCACTCCGTGTAAACGGAGAGGTATCTCTGGGCCCACTCGGTAGGACATCATCATAATGTGCACAATGTGATCAAGGAGTTGATCACGGGATGATGTGTTACGAAACGAGTAAAGAGACTTGCCGGTAACGAGATTGAACAAGGTATCGGGATACCGACGATCGAATCTCGGGCAAGTATCGTACCGCTAGACAAAGGGAATTGTATACGGGATTGATTAAGTCCTTGACATCATGGTTCATCCGATGAGATCATCGTGGAACATGTGGGAGCCAACATGGGTATCTAGATCCCGCTGTTGGTTATTGACCGGAGAGTCATCTCGGTCATGTCTGCATGTCTCCCGAACCCGTAGGGTCTACACACTTAAGGTTCGGTGACGCTAGGGTTATAGAGATATTAGTATGCGGTAACCCGAAAGTTGTTCGGAGTCCCAGATGAGATCCCGGACGTCACGAGGAGTTCCGGAATGGTCCGGAGGTAAAGAATTATATATAGGAAGTGCTATTTCGGCCATCGGGACAAGTTTCGGGGTCACCGGTATTGTACTGGGACCACTGGAAGGGTCCCGGGGGTCCACCGGGTGGGGCCACCTGCCCCGGGGGGCCACATGGGCTGTAGGGGGTGCACCTTGGCCTATATGGGCCAAGGGCACCAGCCCCAAGAGGCCCATGCACCAAGAATCAAGGGAAAGGAAGAGTCCTAAAAGGGGAAGGCACCTCCGAGGTGCCTTGGGGAGGTGGGACTCCTCCCTGGCCGCACCCTTCCTTGGAGGAAGGGCCAAGGCTGCGCCTCCCCCCTCTCCCTTGGCCCTATATATAGTGGGGGGAAGGGAGGGCAGCCCGACCTAAGCCCTGGCGCCTCCCTCTCCCTCCCATGACACATCTCCCTCCTCCCGCAGCGCTTGGCGAAGCCCTTTTGAAATCCCGCTACTTCCACCACCACGCCGTCGTGCTGCTGGATCTCCATCAACCTCTCCTCCCCCCTTGCTGGATCAAGAAGGAGGAGACGTCGCTGCTCCGTACGTGTGTTGAACACGGGGGTGCCGTCCGTTCGGCGCTAGGATCATCGGTGATTTGGATCACGATGAGGACGACTCCATCAACCCCGTTCTCTTGAACGCTTCCGCGTGCGATCTACAAGGGTATGTAGATCCACTCCTCCCTCGTTGCTAGATGACTCCATAGATTGATCTTGGTGACACGTAAGAAAATTTTGAATTATTGCTATGTTCCCCAACACTCTATAGATCTTTATGCCTAATATGTAAGCAGCTTCACGGAGGTCTTGCATTGAAAAACTCTTATTCAAGTATCCCTTTATGCTATCCAGAAATTCTATATCATTTCCAATCAGTAATATGTCATCCACATATAATATCAGAAATGCTACAGAGCTCCCACTCACTTTCTTGTAAATACAGGCTTCTCCAAAAGTCTGTATAAAACCAAATGCTTTGATCACACTATCAAAGCATTTATTCCAACTCCGAGAGGCTTGCACCAGTCCATAAATGGATCGCTGGAGCTTGCACACTTTGTTAGCTCCCTTTGGATCAACAAAACCTTCCGGTTGCATCATATACAACTCTTCTTTCAGAAATCCATTCAGGAATGCAGTTTTGACATCCATCTGCCAAATTTCATAATCATAAAATGCGGCAATTGCTAACATGATTCGGACAGACTTAAGCATCGCTACGGGTGAGAAGGTCTCATCGTAGTCAATCCCTTGAACTTGCCGAAACCCTTTTGCGACAAGTCGAGCTTTGTAGACAGTAATATTACCGTCGGTGTCAGTCTTCTTCTTGAAGATCCATTTATTCTCAATTGCTTGCCGATCATTAGGCAAGTCAACCAAAGTCCATACTTTGTTCTCATACATGGATCCCATCTCAGATTTCATGGCTTCAAGCCATTTTGCGGAATCTGGGCTCACCATCGCTTCTTCATAGTTCGTAGGTTCATCATGATCTAGTAGCATGACTTCCAGAACTGGATTACCGTACCACTCTGGCGCGGATCTCACTCTGTTTGATCTACGAGGTTCAGTAGTATCTTGTTCTGAAGTTTCATGATCATTATCATTAGCTTCCTCACTAATTGGTGTAGGTGTCACAGAAACAGTTTTCTGTGATGCACTACTTTCCAATAAGGGAGCAGGTACAGTTACCTCGTCAAGTTCTACTTTCCTCCCACTCACTTCTTTCGAGAGAAACTCCTTCTCTAGAAAGTTTCCGAACTTAGCAACAAAAGTCTTGCCTTCGGATCTGTGATAGAAGGTGTATCCAATAGTCTCCTTTGGATATCCTATGAAGACACATTTCTCCGATTTGGGTTCGAGCTTATCAGGTTGAAGCTTTTTCACATAAGCATCGCAGCCCCAAACTTTCAGAAACGACAACTTTGGTTTCTTGCCAAACCATAGTTCATAAGGCGTCGTCTCAACGGATTTTGATGGTGCCCTATTTAACGTGAAAGCGCCCCCACCCTCGTGAGCACCTCCCTTGGCTCCTGACGTGGGGTCCAAGTCCATCTGGTAGCTTTCCTTCGAAAAATAACTTCTCCACTTGATTTCGTTCCATTTCAACTCCGTTTGATATTCCTTTTCTTCGAAACACTGAAATAGGCAAAAGACAGCAAATCTGGGCTGGGCCTCCGGTTAATAGGTTAGTCCCAAAAATAATATAAAAGTGGATAATAAAGCCCAATATTGCCCAAAACAGTAGATAACATAGAATGGAGCAATAAAAAATTATAGATACGTTGGAGACATATCACACCCCCGACAAACCTACAAATCACACCCACAGAGAATGTTGGGTCTTCAAGCAGGCCGGTAAGCTAAATGTCGAACACAAAGGGGAAGAGACACCAAGCGAAGACGAGGACGAACCTCGCCAGCAAGGCACCGGAGGACAGAAAAAATTCCCACCAGAGGTTAAAACGGTAAACATGATCCATGTGACGAAGAGGAGAAGCAAACATGCACTCCGAGACACACGCGCCATAGAGCCCGTCACCCCTAGGTTCAACCCCTGGTTGGCCTGCTCGATCACTTTTGATCGCGGGATCATGCGACAGGCATCAGACATGAAGGATTGGCAGCATTGGTGTTAGACCCAATAATAAACGGGTACCATTTCACACGAGTCCTCATGGACGGCGGCAGTGATCTAAATCTGATATATCAGGACACAGTCCGCAAAATGGGGATAGACCCGACACAAATAAGCCATAGTAATACTACCTTCAAGGGAGTAATACCAGGCCAAGAGGCCCGCTGTACGGGCTCTCTACTGCTAGAGGTTGTATTCGGTTCTCCCGATAACTTCCGAAGCGAAAGGTTAACTTTCCACGTCGCTCCATTCCGAAGTGGCTATCAAGCACTAATCGGAAGAACGGCTTTCGCTCGTTTTAATGCAATACCGCATTATACTTTTCTCAAGCTTAAGATGCCCGGTCCGCGTGGCATCATCACAGTTAGCGGAAATACTGAATGTTTTTTACGTGTGGAATAGGGTGCGGCGGCTTTAACAGCCGCGAACTAGACGACCTCACCAAACAGAAAAAATGACAGGTCGTCAAGACCATGGAAACGGTTAGACGAGTCCGACGCTCCACTACATATACATGAGATTGGTCTGATGATCAAACCCTCCTAGACGATACTAGGGGCTTCCCGCGTGTAATCAGGGCCAGCCCAACTCAACTTGACTTATCCTGAATTTTGATAGTTCATTGATAATAACCAATTCCTTTTTTTGGCACGACAACTTCCACCTAAGTTCTTCCCTTTTACAGATGACAATCGTGCTACACTCGTCCAGGACATGGTACAATGGATACACGGACGCAGACGTGCAGCAGGGACCCGCCCAAAGGTTTCTTTTTAGATTAAGACCCTGCATAAACCTTTTTTACTGTCTCTTGTTGCTCACATCCTCCGGATACTCCACACAACCAAGAAGGATGCTGACGTTATTGGCATGTGGCCACGCCAGGATATTGCACGTACCTGGACACACGGGGTTTATTATTAAGGGCACTGTTCAACCCGGTATATGTTATAAAGGCCGAACACCTTAGGGAGTGTTCGGCGTCGCGAGTTTGGCCCTATATGCATCAGCTTCGAATCATGTCTTTGGTCAAATGTTGGGTTTGCCCGGCTCCCACGTTTTGGTACCTTACGTTCCGCTATATCGGCTAAGGTAGCACTAGGAGAACTACTGCGATTGTGCCCTAGTTCATCCGCATGAGCACCCCAGTAGAGAAAGCCGAAAACTTACTGTCATGATATAGCGAGAGACTGGTCAACCACTCGATGACTCAGTGGAATCTTCGGGATTCCTCCGCATTAACAAAGGGCCATTTGCCGGTCATGTACATACGCGCCCCGTATTCAGACGAGCGCAGAAGTACCAGGGGCTATATAGTAGCCCCACCGTCAAACTCCTATGGCTAAGCGAAAGTGTTATAGCAATATAGTCTGATTGCCTCGTTCGCTGCGCTACCACCTCCTTAATGGACCAAGACGTTGGATCAAGTGTGAACATGCATTTTTTCTTGCGAACACCCCCGTATTATGTGCGTGGGGGCAGAAGCCGACGACTGCAAACTTTCAGGTTATATACATATATACATAAACGGCCGCACATGAGGCATCATAATACTTTCAGGAAAAAGTACAAACACAGCCTTGACAACTCAATAAAACATTGTTTTTACAATGGGAGTACATGTCACTAGAACATAACATTCTTCGAGCACTAAGCCTCTATCGAACGAGTGCCTTCAAGAACTTCTTCAAAGTAGTGCTCGGCAGCCACTCGGCCTACGGCCGAACCCTGTGTTGCAATAGTGGTGGCCTCCATCTCTGCCCAGTATGTCTTGACACGGGCAAAGGCCATCCGCGCACCCTCTATGCACGCCGATCTCTTTTATAGCATCGATGCGCGGCACAGCACCAAGGAATTGTTGCACTAAACTAAAGTAGCTATTCGTCCTTGGCCCTCCCAGCCACAGATGATCCACAACAGACGTCATGGCAAGTCCGGACAACCTATGGAGCTCAGCCCACTCGGCCATTCGCTCATTCAACAGCAGCGGACGGACTGGAGCATGAAATTGTGACCAGAAAAGCTTTTCCACTTCGTGATCCTTTTGATCCTTGAAGTACTCGGCCGCATCAGCAGCACTTGCAGCCAAATCCACGTAGGCGTCCGCAGAACTCCATAGTTGGTCAAGAGGAGCATACTTCGGATCTCTGAACTTAGTCTGCAACAAGAAGGGCTTCCCAGACACAATATCCGCAGCTTGATGCAGCTCCTCCTTCGTCGCTCTAATTTTGGAATGGGCTTCCTTGGCAGCTACCAGGGCCTTCTCTAGGTCCGTCGCCCTTGCTCGGCTTTCTTTTTCAAGAAGCTGGTAACGGTCAGCGACATCTTTCAACTCTACAGCCATTTCGGCTATTCTTTCCTTGCGCTGGCAATGAGCGGCCTGTTCGGCCCTCAACTCTTCGACCGCCTTTAGAGCGGCCGCATTGCTACTCCTTGCTTTTTCCTTGGCTCGGGTAAGCTCCACCCGAAGGGTCTCCACGGTGGCAGCTCCATCTGCAGTCACAACATATTAAAGATACTGGCATCATGCTCCTCTTATTATGTGACGATCACCAAAGAAATCACTTACCCTGCGCATCGTCAAGCCGCTGGTTGACAAGCACGATATCGGCATTGGCCGCATCAAGTTGCCGCTTTAGCTCGGTAAACCCATCAGTCCGGCTAGCCACCGGGGCCTCAGCCACCTGCACATAAAGGCAGTTGGGTTATTACCTGGTGTCGGTGTCAAAACCGGCGGATCTCGGGTAGGGGGTCCCGAACTGTGCGTCTAGGCCGGATGGTAACAGGAGGCAAGGGACACGAAGTTTTACCCAGGTTCGGGCCCTCTTGATGGAGGTAAAACCCTATGTCCTGCTTGATTAATATTGATGATATGGGTAGTACAAGAGTAGATCTACCACGAGATCGGAGAGGCTAAACCCTAGAAGCTAGCCTATGGTATGATTGTTGTTCTGTATGTTGTCCTACGGACTAAAACCCTCTGGTTTATATAGACATCGGAGAGGGTTAGGGTTACACAAAGTCGGTTACAATGGTAGGAGATCTACATATCCGTATCACCAAGCTTGCCTTCCACGCCAAGGGAAGTCCCTTCCGGACACGGGACGAAGTCTTCAATCTTGTATCTTCATAGTCCAGGAGTCCGGCTGAAGGTATAGTCTGGCCATCCGGACACCCCCTAATCCAGGACTCCCTTAGTAGCCCCTGAACCAGGCTTCAATGACGAAGAGTCCGGCGCGCAGATTGTCTTCGGCATTGCAAGGCGGGTTCCTCCTCCAAGTACTTCATAGAAGATTTTGAACACAAAGATAGTGTCCGGCTCTGCAAAATAAGTTTCCACATATTGCCATAGAGAGAATAATATTTACAAAAATCTAATCTGCTGACATATTCCGTAGTGTGACATCGCACCACGGCCAAGCCTTTATTCGAATCGTTTTATTGTCCCACCTCAGCGTGTCATGCGAGGCGGTTTCCTTGGCACGTCTTGTCGAAGCAGAGATCGTGTCCCCTTATTCCGGGATTCTCATCAATACGGGCGTGGGTAACCCAACCGCTTCTAGGACTCCTAGACTATAGGCAAGTCCAAACGGCCATGGAGAGGACGCTTGATATTCACCCTCTTTATAAAGGGACAAGGCTTTTATTTTTTCCCTCCCGTGCTCAATCGAATCCTTCCCCCACCTCAAGCTCAAACACCCGAAGTTCAGGTCAGGTGTTCCGAACCTTCAATCATGTCCGGATCTAGCCTTCAAGGCCGATGGGTGCCTTCCTCCATCACGGAAGAAGACATCAAAAAGTTGAGGGAGGCCAGATATCTGACCGCCGAGGTTTTGCATCGACTGCCTGCCCGAGGGCAGGCCGTCCCCTCCCCCGAACCCAATGAGAACGTCGTGTTCGTCTCCCACTTCCTCCGAGGTTTAGGCCTTGCTCTAGATCTTTTCGTCAGGGGTTTGATGTTTTATTACGGGCTAGATTTCCATGATCTAGCTCCGGACTCCTTTCTTCATATCATGACATTTATTGTCGTGTGTAAGGCCTTCCTCCGGGTTACCCCTCACTTTTGCCTGTGGCTCAAGACCTTTGAAGTAAAGCCGAAGATGATCGAGGGGCACCATGCAGCGTGTGGAGGTGCCTCAATATGCAAGATGACGGGAGCTCCATGGCCCAAAGGTTCCATTCCAGAGGTGTCTGAATTGTGGCAACAGGAGTGGTTCTACATCATGGCTCCTAGAAGTGCCAAGTGGGCGGCCGCCCCTATTTTCCGCTCGGGCCCTCCACCACAACTGATGTCATGGATCAGCAGAGGTCTGAGCTGGGGTCCAGCCAAGGACGTGCCTATACTGCAAAGCCGCATTCGATATCTCTTCAATGGAGATTTTAGTTTGGTTGCGGTAATACAAGTTATGCTGGTTCGTCAAGTCCAGCCTTGCAAACGCCGGCCCCTTCACTTGTGGGAGTTCAATCCCAAGGGACCGCGTGTCATTCAAAATTTCCTCGGCCTAACGCATGAGGAGATGTACAAGTCATTCTTCGGACCTCAGGTAGAGTGTCCGAAAATCACCGAGGACGTGGGCCTGAGCAGTAACCGCGCCACCGAACAGGTAAGGAATCTTCTGGCCGAACATACTATCTCTCATTTGTTACGAAGTTATTTCTGAGAGTTCGCTTTCTGACCAGGACTGGCTAACAAAGGCAAAGTTGATTCGGTGTTCGGCCCCCCTCCCTGAGGGTTTGGAAAATCCGGTATTGGAAAAGATGCTCCAGGTCGCACCTCGCCCGGAGCCCTTGAAGGAAGATACTGGGGAGGATAATACGGGCGGACGCGGGCCCCCAACGCTGCCCATTCTAAGCGAGGGAGCGAGCGTCTCCATGTAGGAAGACGACCGGAGTAGGAAAAGGACTGCGCCCGGGGATTCGGAAGCTGAAGCTTCCAAACGGGAGAAGAAGTCTCCCACAGAGGGTCCTACCTTGGGGGGTGCTTTTGCCGCACAAAGTCCGCGGGGGGATCAATTCTCCAGCGAGTCGTAAGTGACCTGAAATACTTTAATAGTACAGGTATGCCATCTTTTTCTTCTGAGAAAATAACCACCACATATATCTTTGCAGTTCGGGCCTTAGCCCCTCTCAAATGAGCTCGTCTTTGGGGGATCTTCTTCTAGAGATGATGGAGAGCAAAACACCTCCTCCAGACTCCTCCGCTCCGGAAGCGGGCGACCCCAAAGTGTCGTCGCGGAGGGCCTCTCTGAGTCTGGTGAGGCCAGAAGATAATCCCATTGACCCCCGAAGCTCCCAGTGTCCGGCTCCCGAAGAGAGCGGACAAAAGAGTCCGGCACCGTCTGGTGTGTGATCGGATGTTCTGAGGGAGTTGGTGGGGCGAGCGGCCATCTCAGATGAACACCGTGTACTGATGAATACGGTGATGGAGAGAATCTCATCCACCGAAAGCGGATTGCATGAAGCTTTTATGAGTCTACTGACAGGCTTTGAGGTACGTAAAATAATGTATGATAGTCCTGCACATGCTAGGTGTGCCCTGTGTAGATAGTAGCCCCTGAGACTCTGGTTGTCATCAGAAACGACGACGAACAGAGGATCATATTCCTAGGTAATAACCATACTGCCTCTATGTGCAGGTGATGGAAGCTCCGGTGGCTAGCTGGACTAGCGAGTTTGCCCATTTAAAACGGCAGTTGGATGCATCAGACGCCAACATCGAGCTTGTTAACGAAAGGCTTGACAAGGCACAGGTAAGTGTCATTATCTGGTAAATGCCACATAGTAAGAGCAGCATGATGCCAGTATCTTTAATATGTTGTGACTGTAGATGGAGCTGCCACTGTTGAAGCTTTGCGGGTAGAACTTGCCCGAGCCAAGGAACAAGCGAGGTTTGGTAATGCGGCTGCTTTGAAGGCGGCCGGAGAGTTGAAAGCCGAGAAGGCCGCGCATGGCGAGAGCCAAGATAAGATGGCCAAGATGGCCATAGAATTAAAAGCCGCCGCCGACCGTTGCCGGGTTCTTGAAAAGGAAAACCTAGCGAAGGCATCGGACCTTGAGAAGGCTGCTGCGACGAGAAAAGACATCCGCTCTGCTATGAGGGCGAAGAAGGAGGAGCTGCGGGAAGCCAGGGATATTGTAGCTGGGAAATCCTTTATGTTGCGGAGGAAGTTCGGAGATCCACGGTATGCCTCTCTGGATCGGCTGTGGAGTTCGGAGGATGTGTATATGGATTTGGCGGCGAGCGCTGCCGATGCGGCCAAGTACTTCCAGGGTCAGACGGACCGTGAAGTGGACCAGCTATTTTGGACACAATTCCATTCTCCCTAGCATCCGCTTTCATTGACTGACCAATTAGCTGAATGTGCTGAACTGAATAGGTTGTCCAGACTCGCCATGAGGTCTGTTGTGGATCAGCTATGGCTGGAAAGGCCAAAACCGAACAGCTATTTCAGCTTGGTGCAGCAGTTCCTTGACGTGGTGCCGCGCATTAATGCGATGAAGAGGTCGGCGTGCATAGAGGGCTCACGAATGGCCTTTGCCCGTGTTAAAGCATACTGGGCGGAGATGGATGCTACCACTGTTGCAGTGGGGATTCGGCCATAGGTCGAATGGCTGCTGAGCACTACTTTGAAGAAGTTCTTGAGGGTGCTCGTTTGATAGAGACCCAGTGCTCAAACGATATTATGTTTGAGTGATATGTAATCTCATTGTAAGCGAAATGCTTTTCTAAATTTTTATAAGGCTATTTTTATACTTTTGCCTGGAAGTAATATGATGCCTCCTGGGCGGCCGTTTATGTATACATGTGTATAACCTGAAAGATTGCAGCCGTCGGCTTCAACCCCCACGCATATAATGCGGAGGTGCTCGCAAAAAACATGCGTTCACACTTAACCCAATGTCTTGGTCCTATTAAGGAGGTGATAGCAGAGCGAGCGAGGCAACCGAACTATAATGCTTTAGCACTTTCACTTAGCCATAGGAGTTTGACAATGGGGCTACTAGATAGCCCCTGGTGGCTCCGCACTCTCCCGATCCCGGGGTGCGTACATGCCTGGCCGGAAAACGGCCCTTCGTTAAGGCGGAGGAATTCTAACATTCAAATAGGTCATCGAGTGGTTGACCAGTCTCACGCTATATCATGACAGTCAGTTTTCGGCTTTCTCTACTGAGGTGCTCGTCCGGATGAACCAGGGCACAATCGCAGTAGTTCTCCTGGTGCTACCTTAGCCGGTAAAGCGGAACGTAAGGCACCAAAACACAAGAGCCGGGCAAACCCAACATTTGACCAAAGACAATGATTCGGAGCTGATGCATATAGGGCCAAACTCGCGACGCTGAACACTCCCTAAGGTATTCGGTCTTTGTGGTATAAACCGGGCCTAAATAATGACCTTTGTAAGAAGCCCCTTGTGTCCAGGTACGTGCATTGTTCTGGCGTGGCCACATGCCAAGACGTCAGCATCCTTCTCAACGGTGGATACGTATCAACAAGAGACAGTAAAAAAGGTTTACGCAGGGTCTTAATCTAAAAAGAATCCTTGGAGCGGGTCCCTGCTGCACGTCTGTGCCTGTGTCTTTGTTGTGCCGTATCCTGGATGGGTGTAGCACGATGATCGTCTGTAAAAGAGAGGAATTTAGGTGAAAAAGTTGTCGTGCAAAAAGATAGTTTTTAAAGAAACCATGTATAATTCAAGATGAGAAGAAATTGCCACTTGACTGCGCGCGTTGAGCCCCTTGTATTGAAAAATAGGGATTTGACCATTTATTTGGTGTAAATAGCGGCGCCGGACTTGATTAGTTGTGTCTGAGGTCTTGACGACCTATTGGATGCTTTCGCTGGTCCGGTCGCCTTTAGTGTGCGGCTGCCAAGGCAGCCGCACTCTCTTCGGCGCGCAGAGATCGCTTGATGTTTCCGTTCACTAAAATGATGCCACGTGGACCGGGCATATTGAGTGTGAGGGAGGCGTAGTGTGGTATTGCATTAAAGCGAGCGAGAGCTTCCCGTCCGAGCAATGCTTGATAGCCACTTTGGAACGGAGCGATGTGGAAGGTTAAATGCTCGCGACGGAAGTTATCGGGGGAGCCGAATATAACTTGTAGTAGGAGGGAGCCCGTACAACGAGCCCCTGGGCCTGGCGTTACTCCTTTAAAGGTAGTATTGCTATGGCGAATTTTTGTTGGGTCTAACCCCATCCCGCGGATTGTATCCTGATATATTAGGTTTAGATTGCTTCCACCGTCCATCAAGACTCGTGTGAAGTGATATCCGCCAATTACTGGGTCTAAGACCAGGGCAGCCCATCCTGCGCGTCGGATACTTGCTGAGTAATCGCGATGGTCGAAAGTGATCGGTTGAGACGACCAGTGGCAGGACTTCGCGGTGACAGGCAGTTGGGTATATTTTCTTGGGAGTGCCGCGTTGTTTTTTCCCTTGATCACGTGTAACATGTTTACTGTTTTGACTTCTGGTGGAAATTTCTTTTGTTCCCCAGTGTCTTGCTTGGGAGGCTCATCCTCGTCTTCACTTGGTGTATCCTCCCCCTTGTGTACGGTGTTGAGCTTGCTGGACTGCTTGAAGACCCAACATTCTCTGTGGGTATGATTAGCAGGTTTACCAAGGGTACTATGGATCTGACATACTTGGTCCAGAATTTTGTTGAGGCTGGACAGTTCATCCTTGGTGCCTTTAGAGGGCGGCTTTTGACCTGGCCGAGAGCTTTTGAATCCGGCGTTTACTGCCGTGCCCTTCGTGCTGTCTTCTTTATTCCGGCGTTTGTTATTACTGTTGCGCCGTGATTTCCCGTTTCCATCTCTAACTTCAGATGTACTGGGGTCGCTGGTGCTGCATCTGGCTAGCCAGCTGTCCTCACCTGCGCAAAAGCGAGTCATGAGGCTTGTTAATGCGGCCATCGTTCTCGGCTTATTTTGGTCGAGGTGTCTGGCGAGCCATTCGTCATGGACGCTATGCTTAAAAGCTGCCAAGGCTTCGGCGTCCGGACAGTCGACAATCTGGTTCTTTTTAGTAAGAAACCTGTTCCAAAGCTTTCGGGCTGACTCTCCGGGCTATTGAGTTATATGACTCAAATCGTCCGCATCCAGAGGTCGGACATAAGTCCCTTGAAAATTTGCCCGAAAGGCGTCTTCGAGCTCTTCCCAACTTCCAATGGAGCTTTCGGACATAAGTCCCTTGAAAAGCTGACCCTTTGAGCTTGAGGGGTAAGTACTTGATGGCGTGGAGATCATCTCCTCGAGCCATATGGATATGAAGGATGTAGTCCTCAATCCAGACCCCAGGGTCTGTTGTTCCGTCGTATGTCTCTATGTTTACGGGTTTGAATCCCTTTGGAAATTCATGGTCCAGCACCTCATCGGTGAAACATAGGGGGTGTGCGACACCCCTGTAGCTGGGTGTACCGCGTTGTTCGGATGTTTGTTGTGTTGCATTATATGCTAGGGCGCGCTTGCGTGGTCCATAGATGGATCTTGTTGCGCCGTCCTTTGGGTGCGAGCCCTCGCATGGGTCGCTTGTTGTATTGTGAGTGGCGTTGTATGCCGCTTTGTGTTGGTAGAGGGGTCGTCTATCCGGCCAGGTGGCTGCTTTGATATTTGGTTGGGGGGGGGGGTCTGAGGCCTCCTCATCGAATCCAGGTAGCAGCTTCCGCTTTGGGTAGCTCTTGGAGGGGCGATTGTCGCCGTACCTCGCTGTTGCGTTGAGTATTTTACTCCATCTGATTTGGAGTGTGTCTTGTGCAGCCTTGAGCCTTTGCTTCTGCTTTTTAAGACTCCTCACGGTGGCAACAAGCCTTTTACGGGCATTCTGCTGCTCCGGGTGCCTGTCCGGCGTTATGTCGTCCGAACCATTATCCTTGATAGAATTCGTTTGTTCGGTTTGATTATCCGGATTGCCGTTGTCCAGCAGCGGTTCGCCCTGCTCCAGCACTGGGTATGTGTGATCGTTATTTCTGTCGAGGCGGGATTTGGGGCGGCGCTTGCGTCGCCGCTTTGACTGCTTTTCGATGGAACAAGCCTTCGGTGCGTCCTTCCGCTCCTCGTCGTCATCTTTTGGTGCGTCCACCATGTATACGTCATATGACGAGGTGGCTTTCCAGGGCCCAATAGGCGCTGGTTCTTCATCATCTCCTTCATCGGCATCCATACCGTCGATGTCTTCGGAGTCGAAGTCGAGCATGTCGGTTAAATCATCGACAGTGGCTACAAAGTGGGTGGTGGGTGGGCTTTGAATTTCTTCATCGTCCGTATCCCAACCTTGCTGACCGTAGTCCGGCCAGGGCTCTCCTGATAAAGAGAGAGACTTTAGTGTCTTCAGAATATCGCCGAAAGGCGAGTGCAAAAAGATGTCCGCGGTAGTAAACTCCATGATCGGCGCCCAATCGGATTCGATCGGCAGGGGCGCGGAGGGTTCGGAGTCCGGAGAGGAGTCCGGCTCCTTGGAGTCATGAGTCTCGTGGAGTGCGGGGCTGGTGTTCGGCTCGATCGCTGTTGGGATTGCAGCCCCCGAGGCAGCGTCCAACCACCCATCCTCGATCGGCGTAGTTGGCTCCGAATTAAGGGCTGAAGCCGATGCGGGTGCGGCCTCCAGGGCACTATTCGGCGGCAGAGCTAGATCATGCTCGTCGTGACAGTGCGGCGCGCTCGGCAGTGGCTCGAATCCGTCAAAGATCAAGTCCCCGCGAATGTCAGCCGTGCAGTTTAAACTTCCAAATCTGACCTGACGGCCAGGGGCATAGTTTTCTATCTGCTCCAGATGGCCAAGTGAATTGGCCCGCAGTGCGAAGCCACCGAAGACGAAGATCTGTCCGGGGAGGAAGGTCTCACCCTGGACTGCATCGCTATTGATGATCGTAGGAGCCATCAAGCCTAGCGGCGATGACATAGAGGAACTCTCAGTGAAAGCACCAATGTCGGTGTCAAAACCGGCGGATCTCGGGTAGGGGGTCCCGAACTATGCGTCTAGGCCGGATGGTAACAGGAGGCAAGGGACACGAAGTTTTACCCAGGTTCGGGCCCTCTTGATGGAGGTAAAACCCTACGTCCTGCTTGATTAATATTGATGATATGGGTAGTACAAGAGTAGATCTACCACGAGATCGGAGAGGCTAAACCCTAGAAGCTAGCCGATGGTATGATTGTTGTTCTGTATGTTGTCCTACGGACTAAAACCCTCTGGTTTATATAGACACCGAAGAGGGTTAGGGTTACACAAAGTCGGTTACAATGGTAGGAGATCTACATATCCGTATCGCCAAGCTTGCCTTCCACGCCAAGGAAAGTCCCTTCCGGACATGGGACGAAGTCTTCAATCTTGTATCTTCATAGTCCAGGAGTCCGGCTGAAGGTATAGTCCGGCCATCCGGACACCCCCTAATCCAGGACTCCCTCACCTGGGACTATGATCCTCGGTTTGCCACCGTTCTCGACGACAACCAGAGTCTCAGGGGCTACTATCTGCATAGGGCACACCTAACATGTGCGATACTATCAAAAACATACACTATTTCACGTACCTCAAAGCCTTTCAGCAGACTCATAAAAGCTTCATGCAATCCTGTTTCAGCGGATGTAATCTTTTCAATTACTGTACCCATTAGCGTACGATGCGCTTCTGAGACAGCCGCTTGCCCCAGAAGGTCCTTCAGTGCGTTCGACCGCACACGGTACGGTCCCGGACTCTTGCTGTCGCTCTCCTTTGGAGCCGGATACTGAGGATTTTGGGTAGCCAAAGGGTTATCCTCTGGCCTTGGCGGATCAGGAGATACCCTCCGCGACGACACTTCAGGGTCGCCCTCCTCATGAGGCGGGGTGTCAGGTGTAACATCCCAAACTTTCAATTTGGAATGTTATACATTAGATCATCATTGCATATCATATTTTATTTGCATTTGGTTTTGATCCTAGAAATTCTATGCAACTCAAGGACCCATGGAGAGAGTTGGGGATTTAGTTATTTTCATATTTGAGTTTTCTCAAATTCTGAGAATAGGATCATTTGATTTTAATTATTTTATCATCAATTATTTCTATTACAAAAATATGAGAGAGGGAATAAAATGACTTTCCCAAAATAAAGAAATATTGAGGATTTAATAATAAAATCAAATAAGATTTTATTTCGGAGTTTTTCGTTATTTTATTTGAATTTAGGAAAAATGTGCGTTTTTCATAATTGCATTTAGGCCCCAAATAAATGTTCACCTGGTGCGGCTTGATTTTAGAAGCCCGGTAAAATTTATTTCGGGATTTTTGGAGTCCGTTTAGTATTTTTTTTTTGTTTTTCTGTGCGGAATAATTTAAAAAAAATGAAACCGACCTACGGGCCGTGTTAGGCCCGGACTCCTCCGGGGCCGGCCTTTATAAGCCGGGGCACCCGACCCCCACAGCCCACCGAGCCGCCGCCGCCGCCCAAACCCTAGCACCGCCGCTGCCGCCGCTGCCCGCGCCGTCATCGCCGCCGCCGCCGATCGCCCCGCGCCGCCGCCACCGCCGGAATCTCGCCGGAGTTGTCGATAGATTTTTTTTAGACGCCGGTTTTTTAGAAAACCGTTCGGTTTTTCCGACGGTTTTGTCAATTTCTTTAGTTTTGGTTTTTTTCAATAGATCGGTTTTTCTGATTTATTTAATTAGCGAGCGTTCGTCCGTTCGTTCGTTCTAGCGAACGTTCGTCGTTTTTCTTTTTCTCGGATTAAATCCGCGATTTTTCTGATCGCGATTCCTGATCCGATTTTCGTTTTAGTATAACTTTTCACTCGTTTATCGGAATCAGGCGATTCAAGCGCCTGGAGTTTCGTCTCGAAACCCTCTATCCGTTTAACCAACTTAAACAAGTTTTTGCCACTGTAAACATTTGTTGGGGAACATAGCAGAAATTCAAAATTTTCCTACGTGTCACCAAGATCTATCTATGGAGAAACCAGCAACGAGGGGAAGGAGAGTGCATCTACATACCCTTGTAGATCGCTAAGCGGAAGCGTTCAAGAGAACGGGGTTGAAGGAGTCGTACTCGTCGTGATCCAAATCACCGGAGATCCTAGTGCCGAACGGACGGCACCTCCGCGTTCAACACACGTACAGCCCGGTGACGTCTCCCATGCCTTGATCCAGCAAGGAGAGAGGGAGAGGTTGAGGAAGACTCCATCCAGCAGCAGCACAACGGCGTGGTGGTGGTGGAGGAGCATGGTACTCCAGCAGGGCTTCGCCAAGCATCGCAAGAGACGAGGAGGGAGAGGGGTAGGGCTGCGCCAAGAAGGAGAGGAACTCGTGTGTCTTGGGCAGCCCAATACCTCAAGTATATATAGGGGAAGGGGAGGGGCTGCGCGCCCAGCTAGGGTTCCTTCCCTAGGGGTGGCGGCAGCCCCCAGATCCCATCTGGGTGGCGGCCACAAGGGGGAGAGGGGGAGGCGCACCAGGGGTGGGCCTTAGGGCCCATCTGCCCTAGGGTTTGCCCCCCTTCCCACTTGGAGGCGCCTTGGGCCTTGG